>NW_028259160.1:1806875-2108020 GCF_977971745.1 Zootermopsis nevadensis
TTCACTTCACTCAGTTTGTTGAGAAGAGATGGTCAACGTTTGTGCTTTCTGTAACTGTAAAAAATAAATTCAAATAGACTTTGGTATACATATTGTATCAGTGACTTTTTAACTGAACAGTAATACTGCCATCCTCGAGCCGGTGATACTAATACAAGTGGCCATAGAAATCCTATGTCCGATAACCGTGGTTAGTTACACATTAATTGTGTAGTCAACAAATATTACCGCAATCAGACAGTACAGCATGATGGGTGTTCATATGAAATGTGGGCTGATGAGAGTTGGACTTGTATTAATTATTCCTATATTTCCGTATTGTACGCGTCCAAAATTAAAGGCCAGCTGACGGACAGTGACGTTGATGACTCAAACAGTACGAATTTGTTAACCATCTAAATGCATGATAAAAGTAAAGGCGAATTTTTAGGTTCTCACGGCGGCGAGGATGAAGATGTCTTCTGGGATTAATATCCCAAAAAGACAGTCATCTTGTTGAAAGAAAAGTTTTAAGAAGGAAATTTATTAACAGAAATATTTTAACCATGTGATAAAGATCGTACTCCGTTTAAAAGTATTAGAACAGTGTAAATTGAAGTAAAATTACTCTTATCGACTGAGTCAGTAAGTGTAGCATAGAGATAATTTATTAAGTTCCAAACCAATGTAATTTGTGTTGTTATGACTCTCATTTCGTAGCTGGGATGACCCTTTTCAGATTTTGGACCTGGAAACAGACTGTCTTGACCACTCCAGACAAATTTAGGGCTTCCACATTGATATAGGCCAAGACCGCTTCCTTCTGAAGTCATAATTCATAATTATTATTCCATCTGACACTGCAAACTATGCAAGTGAAGTGAACTGAGGAAAAATTAGTGAATCAAACCCGGTTTTGCCTCTCCGACAGCCTGAATGACATTACCGGACTTCATGATGGATAATGCCTGTTGAAAAGTTAATCACCGCCCTCTATAGAACTATAGGTTTGTTACCATGTTCAAAACAGCTTACCACTGGAGCTTGTCCTAAGCCAGTTTAAATTTGTCCACGTGCTTCGTTAAGATCTATTTTAATATTATCCTACTAGCTTTGCCTAGTTCTATCAATTGGTTTCTTCCCTTCAGGTTTATTTATCAAAATTACTTTGGCTATGCATTTTACATATATCCCATGCGTACTACATTCCTCGCCCATCTCACCTAATTGAATTGATCAAATTAATATCTGGTGAAGAGTAAAAATTATAAAACTTAAAATTTATGGGTAATTTTACTTGAAAAATGTTTCTTCATACATTTAAGTAGCTGGTTTCTAGGTAATCTACGTTGTATGGTAGTAAAGTATAGATGTCCCGCTACACGCCATCGAAGCTCTTGAGGGGAGAGTGGTATAGCTCCTACTCATTCGTGACCTCGGCACTAGATGGGGTGAGTGGTCAGCGTCACGCTTTATTCCTGGGGAAGGGATCCCCGGTATCAATTTTATAGGACGCTGGGTGGGCCTCAGAGCCGATCAGGACGTACGATGACCAATGAATAAATTCTTAGCCGTCAAATTATTCTATGGAATTACCTCCTTAAGCTATCAGATTGTGACTGTGGATTAAGGAAAGAACCAGTATAATAAAAGATTTATTCTGAAGAACTTTGAATGTGTATGATGGTTCACTGGCCACGCTTTGAATCTCCCTTTGAGTGCTACTGTTAACAAGTGCCCTGGTGTGGAATTTTTCTGTCCTGTTTCGCCTACAAATTGGATTATGTTTCCTCTGATGGTATATGTACGTGATTAAATGGCTTTACAAAGCGCGGTGATGTGAGACGAGAAGTCTGTTATCCGTCATTGGCCAGGAGAGATGAGGTACAGCGGTCTTCCAACTCTAAAATTGTTTGCTGTTCAGCTGTCTGAGTTAGATTACCTGCATTGAAGCCAGTTGTAAAGGATATGTAAATATATTCATAGCGACTTTATTGCATTTATCAAATGCGGATTGGATTCATCTAGCTGAAGTTGTGAACATGGTAATTAACTGTTAAAACGTATATAAATAACCGTCTACACAATTTTATTTAGCTTTCTACTATATGTTTCGATCTAACCAAGTCATCTTCCGGTTTGAGAGACTTGTATGGGAATGGCTTACATAAATGTGTGTATTCATGTATCTTTAAATGCAATAACAGATGTTAGGTACACGGTCATGTGAGTTTGGCTAAAGACTAATTTTAAAGTAAAAGTTAAAGATTTATTTAAACGTGTTTATTAAATTAGAGTTATATGTGACACCATTTTCTAAAATTACGTATAATAAAAGTTAAAATTAAGTTATTGTAATTTAAAAATTAAAAATTACAAGTTGTGATCTTGCAGTTAATTTTTAAAATATTGTTCGTTCTAGTTCAATAGTTTAAAATAATAATCAATTCGTAGAGAAAATTAGATTAAAATATATTATTTATTATTTAAATATATATTATTAAAATATATATCTCATGAATAGATTAAAATAATAACTAGCCAATATGTATAACTCGCATTTGCTTCCAGTTACAAAAATCAACTAAACCATGAAACCAGCAGCGAGTAGCAAACCGTATCAACATCACGTAACACTTTACCATTGATAATCTAAAGAGTGTAGCGCCTTAACGCCTCGTCCTAGGCAAAATATTTCAATACTTCAGATTGTAAACACATGAATTGCTCCAACTTTTCCTTCTTTATATTCTCTATATTTTTCCAAATAATAAATTCTCCTAAGACTATGAACTTATGGGACACGCTGTATAACATTTAATCAATGAACAAAGTGATATTATTTGTTTACATACAGCTAGTGTTACGAAAAATCAATCATTTACTGTTGTTTCTTGGTTTACGTAACGACACTTTAACAACTACCGAAGTCATTACTACGGAATGGTAGGACTTGAGAATGATGAATTTTTAAGACGTAGAAAAGTGGTCATGGTATTTTTCCGGGACCTTTGTGAACGAAACAAGGTCTACCTTGGTGTTCGATAAAGTAATTATGCACAGAATCTTACAAAAATACGTATACACACATTTAATTAATTTTCATTGCTGGAAACTCAATCGACCCTCCGCTATTTTCCATGGGAAAAGATAATGCGCTGTCATCTGTTAAGTGTAGACCGCACTAGCTTCTTCTAATTAATACAACCCACGGAGAAAGATAACAAGGTTAATATTCCGACGCCTATTTGGTGCACTCTGTATTATTATTATTATTATATATTATTTATTGTTCTGTCTGACGACAGGTCCATATGAACAGGATCCTTCCATCCTTTTCTCGGACTGGGACCTGTTCATATACGTTCTTGGCAGATGATCCAGAAGTGGTTTGCCATTGCCTTCTTCTGTGTGTGAATGGAGTAATTGTTGGGATGCCACGGAGGAAAACTCCGTGTTGCCCAGACCACGGCCTTGTCCAACACAAGTTATAAATTCGGGCACCGCCGGGAATCGAACCCGAGACCCCAGGATTACAAATATTAAATGTCTGAGGAAGGAGGCGAGTGACTTGGTTGTATTCATTGCCATGTATTTCGTATTTGCTTTGTACTGCGCGTTACCTGCCACAACTACGTAACGAAATCTCCTTAATGACAGACGACATGAATATTCTGAACACGAGCTCTGACATGTTAACTTGATTGCTCCTCGATGCCAAGTTTGGAGATTTGCAGTCTCTTTCAATGTTCAGGAGAAGATGCCAAGTTCGTCACATGCAGATGGCATTCACGAATGAATCGGTCTGATTAATTATAATATACAGAACCTTATGCACAATTCTGTGCCTCGGTATCTTACTAGACCCTGTTCTTACAATCAGTATGGTTTTACGTCCTAACAGCACCAGTTTCAAACAGAAAGGTGATTCTTAACACTGACTATGTTTCTTAAAATTCATTATGGATGTCGTACTTTTCGATACTCCTCCGTCTTCAATAGTATTTAACTTTATCAAATCTAAAACTTCTTGACGATGGTGAAGAGTCAATTGAATAAAAATTTTCTTGGATATTATCCATCGTCTAGTAAAATATAAAACTTAAAACGACGTTTCGGAGATGGGACTCTATCTCCGTCTTCAGGTTCCTACACAGTTGGGCCCACTAGATAGAGCTAATCCCTATCTCCGGACTTTATTTCGAAAATGGTCCGTTGAAATTAGCACTGTGAACCTTAGCCTTTCTTTCCGTAGGACTCTTTTGATGTTGGAGGGGTTGATTGTCCCGTTTCGAAACGTCTACCTACACAAATCAGTGCCTCTGAATGCTATTCGAACACAGAACACGATCTCAGTGTTCGAATGACAAACATCCACACTTGGGTAGACACTGACGACATAGAACATTATTAATTGCCTTAATACACCTCACCAAACAACATAGTGGTGTATGACCTAAAATATACCATAGATCACGTTAATACTTTTTTTATTTGTAGTGTTCTGTCTGGCGACAGGTCCATATGAACAGGATCCTTCCATCCTTTTCTCGGACTGGGACCTGTTCATATACGTTCTTGGCAGATGATGCAGAAGTGGTTTGCCATTGCCTTCTTCTGTGTGTGAATGGAGTAATTGTTGGGATGCCACGGAGGAAAACTCCGTGTTGCCTAGACCACGGCCTTGCCCAACACAAGTTATAAATTCGGGCACCGCCGGAAATCGAACCCGAGACCCCAGGATTACAAGGCCAGCGTTCTAACCGCTAGATCACCGTGGCAGGTCATGTTAATATACGCAACTTTTATTGAAATAATTCTGATGTGAATATTTAACGAAATACAAGTAAACGTACTACATTGGTCGGTGTGGTATTTATGACGTAGTGTTGGGACCGAACCTTACGGCTGAGTGGTTAGAATTTATGATTTGTTTTCAGGCGATTCCGGGTTCAAATCTCGACCCAGATACCCGTTATCCGCCGTTAAATAAACCACAAATTTATAAAATAACAAATACGTAACACTGGAAATAGATATGTAAATAAACTAAAAATCAGTGAGTAGTGCAGAGTTTCAAACAAAGCATTTGTAAACCATGTGAAATCGATTCATCGCACTCCGTTGAGTTTCGAATGTAACTCGATACATTTACTATTCTACAATGATAAGAATATTCCGATAGTCCAATCCTATATCCAGCGAGACCTACAAACTGTGCAACACATTCAGCTAACAGAAACCTTTGCATTTTAACTAGAATTGTAGGAGTAATCTCGACCAATGACAGAAGGGGAGACAGTAGAGGGAGTGGAATGCTCAGACAGAACGACGAAAACAGTTGAGTGTTGCATTACGTTTCATCTAGCGGCAGTGAATCCAATATTTTGAATGTATAACCTGGTTACTAATCGTACTATCCAATATCATGCACTGCTGTAATGTATTAAATACACTGGTGACTCAGACAAGAACAACAGGACGCATAGGTGACAAAGAATTGCAATATTATCACTGGAATCAAAATATGAAGCAGAAGTTAAGTGTGAGACACTGAAGCTGGTCTTAAAAGGAGGAGCTGTCATTATTTGAATTTAGTTTATGTACTTATAAACACAGAACGTAAATTCGTTTACAGAGGGAGTAAGGGTAGATTATTCTTTGAGAATATTCTCATGGACTACGGGACCTCTAGGGAAAACGGTCTCAAGTTGATTGAACTAGACGTATTTGCATTTCACTCAACTTATAACACTTTGTGTCCAATAACAACGTGTGCAATGCATTTCATTAAACATCCAAAATTCAGTTACAACCAGAGAATATTTGTCCATATTCCCCATTTGTTTGCGAATGGTTCGTGTGTTCGTGGTTGATTTAACGACGTACGTTCCATAAAAGGTTGAGAATTTCTTGATCAGCCCCTCAAGAATAACTCCCATTAATGGAATTACAGTTTGATGATACAGAAACTTCTGTGTTAATACAAATAAATTGTCGGTTTCCATAACAATAGGAGTTTTTGACGTTCTGAACAGAAGCTGCGGTATTGTTAAGTCAGTTAGTTAGATACAGTGCGTTCACTGATAAACCGGAAAGCAACTGTCACTTCCCGGATCCTGGCTCCAACGACATGACTCACAACCACGCGCTGCGAGGTTTTCCCGATATGAATTAAGTATCGGTCCATAAGCCGGGAAGTGACAGTTGCGTACAACTTTATCAGTGAACCCACTGTAATTGCTGCTCAGGTCACAAGATGTCTGGTTATTTTTTATAGAGCTCAGTTTGTGTACTTTTTAAGTTAAAATCATGCTGTAACTACTTAAAATGTATGTAACTCAAAGTTATATTTAATTTAACTTGTATTTATCTTCACAAATAAAATACATGCAGGGATTTTTAGGGAAATTTCTTTGAAAGCTACGATCGGGAATAGTGATGGACACTCAGCTAATCAAGAATTTTCCTCCTTTTATGGAACGAAAATTTCATTACCATGCCCACAAAAGCAGGCCACTGTATCCTGTACTATTTAAGAACGAATGTAATGTTATATTCCGAAGTAAGTCTGGGTCTTACAAGTGGTATATTCCCTTTGGGTCTTCCGCCTGAAATGTTTTATGCATTTCTCATTTCTCCCATTGATAATATTAAACATATATATTTTAAGATGAAAATTCTATTGAATGGCTTAAGGAAAATATCAAACGCCATGTTTTAATATTTCTTACAGTAACAATACTTCGTTTTATTTTCAAACATGCGCATTTTAAATTAATATTATGAGCAATGAAATAATTCCTTAACCTAGTCACTAATGTCCGTGTGAATAAATTTATTAATTTTTTAAGTTTACTTATCAGAACTAGTTCTTCGAGACTGTCAGTGAAAGAATAAATTAAAGTAAAATTTAAATTCAACTGGTTTGACGTAAATATTGGTGGTAGCGTTTCCATCAAACAGGATGCAATGGGAATACCGCAATGAATTTGTCTCCTTGACGTAGATGAAGTTCGTTCTCCTGTCACACATTTCCCGGAGCTGTACTTCATGGCACAAAGCAATCTCAGTGTGTATCTGAATATTTGAGCCCTCATAGCGTTCCGATTCTAATTTCCCTTAGTCTGTATGGTGTAGCAGTAATGAGTCAACATTTGCTCGTGAAACGGTCGACCCGCAATGGGTCTCATTATATCGTATTTTGCTTGAAATCATTTGGTTGAAATCAGTTCAGAATTAGAACCCTCACTTAAAAACAATAGAGACTTTCATAAGAAGAAATTTTAAAATTTTTTGAGTGTTTGTATTCCTCGTTACTTTTTCTTTTTATTTCAGACAAAAATTTGTTGTTAACAAATTTGATCAGCAGCATGAAAATATGTTTTACTGCACAAACGTCAATATTATTTTTCCCTCATATTATTTTTAAAATAAAGAAAATAAATATGTTTAAATTTTCACTAACTGTATTACTTGAGAAGCTGATAGTCACTCACTGGTCAAGAATTACCTGCCTCTTATGGAACCTGAGGGCCCAGTATTGTGTCTATAAGAACCCGACAGTAAACATTACCCTGAGACAAATGAATTTCGTCCACACCCTCAGAAAAGTCTTCTTTATCGATTTTAATATTATCCTCACATTTAAGTCCTTCAAGTGATTTCTTCTTTCACGCGTTGCTGACAAAAATGTTATACGAATTTATAATCTGTACCATGCGTGCTACGTGGCCCTCCCATCCCATTTTTCGTAATGTATTCAGCCTAATAATAAAGTATTTGATACTAATTGTGCAGTTTTCTCCAGCCTTTTGGTAAATTGTCTCTGTTACGTCCAAATATTTTTTTACATCTCTGTGTTCTCAACAGATACCACATCCATATAAAACCACACGTACAATTATAATTATACGTTATATATTTTAAGTGATCAGGAGATGGGGAAGTAAAATATGATAAGTACTAACAAGGCTTTCCTTATTAAAGTCGTCCAAGAGATATCAAGTACCAAATATTACGGAATATATTCATAAATTCAACATAATGGATAGGCGAAGTACACTACCCCATTAATATTTACGCTTTATGGAAGGAATACAGAACATAAGAAGACAAAAGAATTTTTTAATACCTTTAAAAGAGACTGCTTTGAAGTCGAAACAGGATTTAACTTGTTACATGGACAGAAGAGTAAGAATAAAGGAAGAGAACCATACATAACATCCCAATCAATAATTCATATTCACCCAGACGTCTGTTCGTATATCCATTCATCAAAACTGTGTGATTTAATCAATCAGGATAACATTGACGAATGAATGCGTCGTGTCTGACGCCTGCTTGCCTTGCTGACGTAGACAGACTGAGCGACAACCAATAGAAACCCCTCACCTTTGTACACAGAATCTCTCGAAACGTCTTCATGATTTCCTTTGAAGCGAATCGGGTTATAAGCAAAGACTGCAGGCCAGCTCCTAGAAGCTTTAATCTTTGTGAGCTCAAGTTCAGATTCAGTACTAAACTGTTTCAGTAATATGTCTTTTAACTCGAAACTCTTTGTCTGTGGCGAATATGTATTTCTTTATAAATGCATAACAGAAATGTATATAAACAAATTTGATCTGAAACTTTCACGGTGACTAAGTAGTTTAAATGCCAAGCAAATTTGATCACTTACAACAAACCTGGTGGCGTCTCTTGAACACCTGTTGTCCTGGCACACTTTCAGTGGCACTGAATACTTAAACGGCGTTTACATTTTATACGATTCTCAGCTGCTGGAATAAAACTTTTGAGATTTATGTGCTTCGAGCGCATATATCGATTATTAATAAACATGAGACAGAACTGCCTTTCTACATCAGTGTGCGCCTTTATGCACATCAACTGTATTTGTTATTCGCTCTTGATTATTCTGCTGGAATAATACAAAATTTCATGTTTTTAGTGTCTTTTAGTGTCAGTCTAGACAGAGTGAACATCAAAAGCAATCTCATTGGGATACAAGGCCTTGAAACTACAAATATAATTACAATTACTACAAATATAAAACCATTTGAAGTTTGCGTTATTGCATTTTTAAATAAGTACCTATATAAAATGTGGCTGTAGACGTCATCTGCGGCCCGCGGTACCTTTTAACGTTGTCCCACTAACTTATTAGTACCTTGGTAGTTATGCAACAAATGTACGTATCTTTGAAAACTCATTTTTTGTTGAAATCATTATTGTCTCTGAGAAGTTGCAACTTCAGTTGATTGAACTATGGCATGACTCAATATTACTTAGTACTTTCAAACAGAAACTTTTAATAATCTTTTATATGCTTTGCCAGTATTCTACCATCATGGTTCTCTGGAGTTATGTTAAGTTGGCACGAAATTTGGCAAGTGTATTTGGTAGCCCAAACACAAGCACTGGATAAATATATCCAGGCTTTCTCACGTATGAAGAAAATGGTAGTTCCGTTCAAGAATTATATGAAGTAATTCAAATTGGCGTTTGAAAAAAAAAAAAAAAAGGAACCACATTTTATTCTCTTGCGCTGAAAAGGCAGACTCAAGTCTTATATTATCGTTGTAAGTTTCGGGTATTTTTATTGTAGTGTTTAGTTGTTATGGTTGGACACATCAGCTATTGGCATATGCTGATGATGTTAATTTATTGGGGGACGATATAAATACAATAAAGAGGAACGCAGAAGTTTTACTAGAGGCTGGTAGACAAGTGGGGCTGGAAGTAAATTCAGAAAAAACTAAGTACATGTTAGTATCTCGTCATCAGAAGACAGGCGGGCAAAATTATCTTAGGGTGGCTAATAAATCCTTTGAAAGGGTTACAAAGTTCAAATATTTGGGAACAACAATAACAAATCAAAATGATACTCATGAGGAAGTTAGGAGGAGACTAAATTCCGGAAATGCTTGCTACTTCTCAGTCCAAAATATTTTGTCTTCCCGTCTGATTTCTAAGAACCTGAAAATTAAAGTATACAAAACAATAATCTTGCCTGTTGTTTTGTATGGGTGCGAAACATGGTCTCTCACTCAGATGGAGGAACACAGATTGCAGGTGTTTGAGAATCGGGTGTTGAGGAGGATATTTGGGCCTAAGAGGGAAGACGATGGGGCGTGGAGAAAACTGCACAATGACGAGCTTAAAAATCTGTACTGCTCCCCCAGTATTGTGAGGGTGATTAAGTCGAGAAGAATGAGATGGGCTGGGCATGTAGCGCGCATGGATGGGACAAGAGGTGTGCACCGGGTACTGGTTGGGAAACCTGAAGGGAAGAGACCGCTGGGGAGACCTAGACGTAGATGGGAGGATAATCTCAGGCGGGATCTATGGGAGATAACAGTTGAAGGAAACTGGGTTTTGTTGGCCCAGGACAGGGTCCGGTGGAGGGCTTTGGTTAATTCGGTGATGAACCTTCGGGTTCGGTAAGCCATCTAGTTAGTTAGTTAGTTTGTTGTTATGGTTACGTTAAAGATATTTAGATGATCCGAACCTCGTAGCATATTATATATTTTAATGTGTCCCGTCTGCCTAAACTGTTCTAACACCCCTGCTGCAGACTGTTAATAACATGATAAATATGTTAAATGCGTGAGTAATATGCATTGAATAATAATCTGTTTATCGATTAATACAGTTGGTGTATGATTCTAATTCCCCTAGTGATAAACCACAAATGGTTTGTGGCTGATAGATAAGAAAATGCCCATCTATTAAGTCAATTATATGGACATTGAGTACAGTTGCTGTGGTTTCTCGGTTTCCGTAATTATTAATTAAAACTAGGAATGCCAGGTGCGGGGCTACGCAGTCATTTGTTTCTGAACTGGAGGACCGTGGACCGGAACGTATACAGATGAATGAGAAATATATAATGAATATAGGGGAGAAAAAAAGAAATAATAAATAGGAATACGAGTCGGAGGTAGAAACAGAGACACGCAAATGGAAGAAAATGAGACGGAATGAGGATAAACATGGTAGAGAGGGTGGGAAAGAGAATAGAAAGTTAAAGGCTTTGATATTAAAGCAGGAAATGGGGCAAATGTGAGAAGAGGTGGTGCAGGGAAATGGGAGAGATAAGCTAATTGAAAAGATAGGAACAAAACACGGGGGACAGAAGAAGTCGTGTAAAGTAGGCTATGAACAAACACAATTTATAAGAGAAAGAGTCAAGGATTAATACGGAAGTCGCTAAAGATACGGATCCGATGAAAATAAACTATTAAATATCAGTTTTTAATTAAACAGATTTTCATACAGACAGCAGATAACAATTATAATCATCAGGTGCTTTATAAATAATGCAGAGCGTCAACAAATAATTATTTATTCAAATACAGTAGATTCCAATTAATTGGGCCATAGGGTAATCGGGGCAGCCGTTTATTTGGGACACATCTTAAAGAACAAACCATTTTAACTCTTTACGTGGAACTTCGCATAATTGGGACAGCTGCTTAATTGGGCCAAAATGTTCTAGTCTCGATGTGTCCCAATTAACCGGAATCCACTGTACTTTAATTGAACCAACGGGGGGAAAAATCTAAAGCAGCCAGGCTTTTATCTACGGTGTAGGTCCTCAAATTAATAAATTTATTCAAAACACGTCTAGGGATGATTACATTACACCAAGACGAACGGACACTTCCTTCACATTAAGCCTTAATTTAATACATTTATTGAAAGCAACTCACAACAAATGGTATATCCAGTTTTTGAGTAAATAATTAATCAAATAAATGTAGGAAAAACGCATGAATTAGGATTCATTTCAAAGAGACGAAACAGTTAAAAAGTAATGGAGGCTAATAACACGGAATCGACAACCAGCATGTAAACATAGTAAAGCACAACGAATGATGTGCATGTACATAAAGAAGAACAAATAACGGATGTGGGGAGAAAATACACAAACTTTGGCAGAGGTCGATAAACAGGAAGATTTACACAGAGAGAAGTTGGTAGTAGTGTAGCGACTCACCGTCAGTTTTGTAACCTGCTTTAAAGTGCAAACCATTGAGGCTAGCTTCTTGAAGTCTACGAACTTGGTAAAGCTTTATCAAAGAGAAACATAACCTACACAAATAACATTCTGCCTTTACACAATACAGTAATCACTTAACAGACTCAATAACTTGTTTTCAAAAGCTGTCCTGAAGTTGGACCTGAAAGTTGTGTTGACCGAGATCCAAGTCTTCAACACCACGACGTCTAACTCCATGGAACAGAGAGAGACCTTGTCACACAGCTAGACAAGAATCTCCTCACCTTTCATAGAAACATAAGGTTCATTGCCGTGTTAAGAGAGGCTGCCACTCGACCCTATCCTAAGCCAGTTTAATCCAGTCCACGAATTCTACATCCGCTACTTATTTAATATCAGTTTTAATGGTGGGCTCTCATTTGTAACGAAGTCTTCGCGTCATCTGTACTTTTACGTTTTCAGACGAAGATTTCGGACATGTATCTTTCCCTTTCGTGCTACATGTACCGCTCATCTCAGTCTCTCTCATTTGATACCCTAATAATATTTGAAAAAGACTGCAAACTGTGTATATTTGTCATTTTCGCTGTCTCTTAGTTGCAAATAAACTTCTAAGCACCAAAACTACAGATACTACGAACGAATGAACGTACTTCTTTCTGTTAATACGAGAGACAAATGTTCACACCCAACGTGTAAAATTGTAGTTCTGTATATTTTAATCGTTATATTCTTAGATAAATATTATGCTCTAAATGGTAGCAGTCATTGCTGATTCAAGGGGTAATATAATTCAACAAAAATACGGAATATTCCACATAGAACACAACCCTGACTACAAAACTTGAACCCTTCACGACGCATTGCTAAATTATTCAAGAACCGCATCGAGCGATTTCGATGCGATGTTTTTGTTTTATTTTTATTTTTCCCCTTCCTTCTTCTTCTTCTTATTCTTCTTCCAAAATGAAAACACGATCTTCTCGTAAATATACAATGTTCGTACCTGCACGGTTTCTGCGCAGCTGGCGTGCTCTGCGGTCTAGGAACAGGGGTGACCTTGAATCAAGTGCCACAGGGGAGGTTAAGGCTGGGCGCAGACCAATGTAGCAAAGCTGCTTTTGCCAAAAGCGCTTTTGTTGCAACGTGCTGAAACATGCTTTCGTATTGCTAAAGATAGGACTGGCGCACACCGATCGAGCAAAAACCAAAGCGCTTTTTAGCACGATGTAGCAGAATGAAGCAGAAAGCATTTTGCTCGTCTCACTTTCTCAGACCATTGCTCGCTCGTGAAGCAAGATGTAGCATTTTGTTGTGCGCATGCGCCAGCTGCTGTTCATAATTTGTATTCAAGTTAAACATATTACAGTGTCGTGTTGTGATCCGTTCTCCAGCTGTAATCCGAAATGGAAATTGATGCAGAAAAGTTAATCGTCGCGGTAGAAAAGAGACCGGCTTTATATAATTATCTATTAAAAGAGCATCATTTGAAATATGTAATAGAAAAACTCTGGGACGAAGTTGCCAGGGAAGTGGTTGCTGTAGCAGGAAAGTGGAGAATATGTTCTTTTATAATAATCTAAATATATTTTATCCATTGCCATAACAAAACACACAGCTTTTCTAAACCTTTTTCCATATATTTTTTTACTCAAGTATAAATTTTCCCAACAATACCACAATAGCACAGCAACATCACCATCTTCAGCCATGATGACGACTGAGGTACAATGAGCAGAAATGCTTTTGCTTTGATTAGAAGCAAGATGTAACAAATTGCTTTCAGTGGAAGCAAGAACGCTTCTGCATAGAGCACACGCGCTTTTGCCAAAAGCAGCTTTGCTACATTGGTCTGCCCCCAGCCTAAGAGAGTAGGCCTGCTTCTGAATTCATTTCTGTAATTGTTGCTGGGTTGAGTTTTAAACGATAACTAATAATGGAATAATCAGGTATGGTTTAACGCATAGCTCACTTCGTAAGTTAACAGTACGAAGGTTTCTGGAACTGATCTTAACGAATGTTCAGTCATCAGACTAAACGACGTCTAGACAGAGTATGACATTGTTTCATCCAGTGTCAAAGGTACTGGCTCTCCTGAATAGCAGTGGTTCCCAGTCTCAGACCGCGACTCAAACTAGGATCACAGAGGATAAGTTTGTTCTTTGAACGATGAAATATTCCAGAAGTGTTGATCCTGAGAATAGGAAGGTCCTGTTTATTGCAAGTTCCTCATTTCGGACATGCTTCAAAAGCACTGCGTTTACAAAAACCCCTGCAATTCTATCTATGATGAAGTGGTAAATTCGGTGGTGAGATCTGAGGTTCTCACTGTGAGGACTATGAAAATATCTGTCTTGTGGGATGTAGCACTGTGCAGTCTGGTTGACTATTGGCTGACGTTTCACTGATAATATAGGCAATGAGATCCTCTGAAATGTGAGTCCGTTATTACCAGACTAGACTGTGCTACATCCCGGAGAGCTATTTTATTAAAATACAGTTCACATTTTCAAACTATATTTAACGTAACATATAATTTAATATTATTTTTTCTTCTATAAATTTCTCTACCTTACCTCAAGGCATAGGTCTGTTATATGAAACAAAAAGTTGTCAGTGGAACCAAGGTTCCGGAGAATTTGACGTAGATACGTCTATACGGAAAGGAAGTTTATATATTGGCTTTATTCTAAATATTTCCTTTATACATGCTTTACAATTGAGTAAAGTTTGATTAAGACATTGCTTATTTAACTTGAATTATTTACGCTTAAGATGGGTCTGTGGTAGCTGAAAGTAATGTAAAGTAATGTAATGTAAGGTAAGGTAAGGTAATGTAATGAAATGTAATGTAATGTTTCCTAGGTAACAATAATGCCGAGTAAATAATTGACGTTTCCTAGGTAACAATAACAATTGAAGTTTCCTAGGTAACATAACAATGCAGTTACACTTTTTCGTTTCACTTTTTGCCGAAAGACACTGACCCTAAAATATAGACGTATTTACGTCCAAAAAAAATATCCTGGAAAATGAATTATATTTCAAGCCAATATTATTGAACGAATTGCGATTAGATAAAATATAAGCCGCGCCTAGACTCCTAAAGGAAAAAAAGTCAACTTGAGATACATACTCATAGATGGGCGGATAATATTAAAATGTATTTTAAATATAGTGAGAGTGTGTGAACTGGATTCAAATAGCCCAGGATAGGAATATAGTAATGAGCATTCGGCCTCCGTTAAAGACGTTAAATTTCTTGACGAAGCTGGTCAATAGAGTTAGGTAATTATGTCAACAAATTAATACTAGCCGAGAAAAAAATCAAGTTGTTGGTTGGTTCAATTCTCCCGTATAATAACTGTAATACAAGACTAATTTAATTTAGATTTCTTTAGGAAATGAAACTTCTTTCGACACATAACAAGCAGTTCTGTAGATAGTTTCCTCTAACTCAAGAGGATAGATTATAACAAAATAACTGCTATAGTTATGTTCCTGTTATTTTTTATTATTATTTAGTGTTCTGTCTGACGACAGGTCCATATGAACAGGATCCTTCCATCCTTTTCTCGGACTGGGACCTGTTCATATATGTTCTTGGCAGATGATCCAGAAGCGGTTTGCCATTGCCTTCTTCTGTGTGTGAATGGAATAATTGTTGGGATGCCACGGAGGAAAACTCCGTGTTGCCTAGACCACGGCCTTGCCCTACACAAGTTATAAATTCGGGCACCGTCGGAAATCGAACCCGAGACCCCAGGATTACAAGGCCAGCGTTCTAACCGCTAGACCACCGTGGCACGGTGTTCCTGTTATAAGTAGGCTTATGTCTTACTGTCTGGAAATGACTAGTTGGAAACTAAGGGATGTCCTACGTTTCTGTTATTACACGTCTGTGCGACTGACATTAAGAGACGTTACATTTCGCCCTCTGGAGAGAATCCTGGAGTAGTATAATGTAGAATCTCCGTCGACATTCCAGGGACACAGAAAGCAAACATGAGAATTGTCCCCAGAGAAGGTGTGCCATGTGCTTGTTTCTTCTTGCTAATTCATGGAATTGACTACTTTCGAGAGACACATCATGTGAAAAGACTTCCAGCTCGATGGAACACGGCTTTTCTTCAGAAGCTAATAATCACTCATCTAGTCAAGGAATTCACTAATTCTTTAATGGAATCCAAAAGTTCATTACGGTGTTAACAATAGCCCGCAACTAAATTCAGTCTAACGTTGTAAAATTAATTTTAATATCCTCTCATTTAGATTTAGATTTTCAGTTTGATCCATTCTATCAGATTTCTGTTAGAACTTTTTATTTTCTTGGTAGATACAATTTCCGTTATTGATTTGGCCATCCTAACCATAAGACTAAAAATTATGTACTTTAACCTCTCTCTTGAGCATACGCTGATTTGCGTAAGAACTACGAGGAGATACTGAACCGAGCACCGCGGATAGTTATCTCTGACTGCGACCGAGCAAGAACGGCTCATGTCTGCACGAAGCGTAAACAGAGGCTGTTGTTTGAACATAGAATCAACTGTAGTTAGGACTATAATTGTATAATTTAAAATGGCTGTTTACATAATGGTAACTATATGTACAACCTTTCTTAACAAGCAGTAACTCTGTATTTTGCGTACAGAGTATAATAAGCAGCGATTATTTTTTTAAACAGCGATAACCAATTTATGTTTCTCTTGGAGACGGGCTTTATTTCCTTTCAGAAAGGAACTGAATATTTTAATATTACTTACGTAAACTAGATGCTTCAAAGGCTTTAACTGTTCCCGTGAAATATAAATGTACTTTATCCGACGCCATAACATGACTTAGACGTTCTATTTCCGTTCATTCCCTGCTTTTTCTCTGTTTCTCCCTCTCTCCTTCCTTCTGCTTGTTCTTAGCCTCCTTTTATTTTGAATAAAGATTCTGTAGTACATATTAGAGCTTTAAAAGCAGCAGGGAGCATTTTACAACGTTTAATTACATTATGCATAGCAAGAAGTTTCAAGTGATCCATAACTGAACGTCACAGTGCAATGGTTAGCACTCCGGCTTCGTATTCGCGGGGCTCTGTTTTCGAATCTTGGCTCGGAGACCGTGTACATTGATATCAGATTTTGTGGTTTTCCTCAGTAGCTCTATGTAATACTAAGATTATGCTTTCGAAATAAGGCCAAGGCAACTATATTCTGCGTGCTATCCCTTAGAGGTACATATATTTTTTTGTGTGTTTAGGTTGTTACATATAGATATTTACCGACGTTTCAGAGGTGCTGCTACCTCAATTATTAGGACTCATAGTCCTGTTGATGTAGCCAGCATCTCTGAAACGTCGGTAAATTTCTATCAGACTACATGGCGCAACAACCCAGAGGACAGCAATCTTCATACGTGCAGTCGTGAGAACCTGAGATCTCACTAAATAAACTGAATTTGGCATAAACATAAGATAATTGCGGAAATTTTTTGAATGATGTGTCTACAAAAGATGAAATGTTAACCGTTTTAATGCTTTATAGTTTTTCAAGAAAGTTAGCTGTTCTATTTCTTTGTTTATACTCTGCTTTCAGTGTGTTTATGTCAGTCAGTTTTCAAAGTCTAGATTTGAAAGCTTCGTTGAATGATGCGTTGAGTAGACTTGTCGTGCGTAACTATAGAAACGTAATATCCATAATGACAATTTCTTGTGTTTTTTTTTAATATAGTTGTCCTGGTCTGAAATATTCTCATAATTATTTTGTTGTTATTGTTGTGGGTGCTTGGACAGAACTCTTGCTTTGTGGTAGTTGTATGAGGATGTTGTTGCCCTGTGTTTCATTTAGTGGGACGTTGACCGTGAACTTTTAACTTAGAAAGACAGAAAAAAATTGTAATTTCAACCTAATTTGGAAAAAAAAACTACAACCCAGCATATTTAACGATGTAATAATGCGTGAAAATAAACAAACAACTAAAAATGGGTTAATTAGGCCAAAATATGTAGTGATGTATTATATAAGGTGTGAATAAATATTTGTCTGTTGTGTATTGAATTTATCTGGCTCAAGATTGGGACCGGTTGTGGGCTGTCGTGAACACGATAATGAAAGTTTGGATACCGTAAAACTAAGAAAATTGTTTACGGTAGATTGAAATCATTACAAAATAAAGACACTCCTATTGAAATAAATATTAAACTGTGAGCACTCGTATTTAATGTAGGAATCATATTTTATATTTCTGTTTTCAGAGAAAGTCGCTCTTTATTTTTAATGTATGAATTCAAGTGATCATTCAGTTATTTAAAAGAACGAATAATATTTAAAAGTTTCTGAATTGCTTATCTCACTATTGGGAATGTGTAACAGATAGTCTATTGTGTTGTCTTATGACAAATTGGTAGTCAACTCATGCATATTTAGGGAGTTAGATAATTGGTATTACAGCACTGCTTCGCTAATTAAGGAAGTGTCTGTAACTGATTCTACATTAATAAAGCAGTAGTATTTCCTAGCTAGTTAATTTGCCGGAGTTCTTAACAGTCGGACGGAGTACTTTAAGCATTGTGGATCTATGTGTACGTTCAGTAGACTGCGAAAATGGGTAGTAAAGTCAGGTCCCACGAGAGTTTCGTCAGATATTAAAGTTAAAATAATCAGGTTCAATTCGTACTATGTGTGTACCGCAATTAAACGTGTTACTTTTTTGCGTGATGAACCCTGAGATTAAACTGGAAGCTTATCAAATAGATTTCACTAAAATGTTCCAAAAAATTTAATAGAAATATTTTTAATTTAAGCGTTGTATATATAGTGTGCATCTTCTTTATTAACACGGAATCCGAAGCTCGTCTAAATAAGAATCCAGTCTATAACGAGAAGAAAAAGCACTCCCCCATTACAAATATCAACTTCTTAAATTAATTATTCGGTTTTGTCCGTCTAATCACAATTATATTTAAAATTTACATAGGTTTCTTACTATTCTCACTGTAATCAACGATAATTTTCTTAAACATAATTAAGAAGTTGATAAGATAGTATAATTGCGTCATATTGTGAATCAAATATTAAATTAATTATTCGGTTTTGTCCGTCTAATCACAATTATATTTAAAATTTACAAATAAGATAATTAAATTATCATTTTATGTTCCACATCGAATAACCGATTTACATTTGGAACATTTTTACAACATGTTTCGGTTTCATCGAACCATCTTCAGGTGTAAAATTATATCAACAAACTTAAAACTCAATTACAATTTCTGTTGTGTAGCTACACAATTTCTGTTGTAAAAATGTTCCAAATGTAAATCGATTATTCGATGTGGAACATAAAATGATATTTTAATTATCTTATTTGTAAATTTTAAATATAATTGTGATTAGACGGACAAAACCGAATAATTAATTTAATATTTGATTCACAATATGACGCAATTATACTATCTTATCAACTTCTTAATTATGTTTAAGAAAATTATCGTTGATTACAGTGAGAATAGTAAGAAACCTATGAATGAAAAACGATAAGTTGCTGATTTTTAAGCAGATTCTACATTTAGTTAATAGTTTAAAGGGTTTCTTATACGTACTGCATATCCTACACATCTTGTCCTCCTTGATTTAATAATCCTAACAAAACGATAATTTTTATTATGGAACTTCATCCTGCAACTTTCTCTTACGTTGATAGTGCTTTATAAGGGAATCCTGGGTGAGAGGAGGCTCGGGTTCGATTCCCGGTACCGGAACCAAAAAACCTAACCTAACTTTCCTAACCAAAACTAACCTAAATTAACCTAACCTAGCTTAACCTAAATTAACGTAACTTAACGTAACCTAACCCTACCTAACCTAACCTAACCTTACTTAAACCTACGTAACCTAACCTAACCTAACCTTACTTAAACCTACGTAACCTAACCTAACCTAACCTAAACTTGCTTTATAAGGTACTTTACGCTAGTGTTTAAGTACTCTTATAGCACAGAATTCAATTATTTCCTGTTTCTGACTCCACTTAAGTTGTAATGTGTGGGTTAAATGTGACAGTGAAAAGTACACTCGGATCTGGTTATTCAATAAAACAAAACTTTTCATCGACGAATGGTGGTTATAAACAAGTGAGGTGTTCTATGTTTCAGGGTTAATTAAAAGTTTGTAATATGAGTAATTAGTCTTTTATTTCTAGTACATTATACATCAAAGCGACAAATCAGATGGCAGTAGTTTTTGTTAGTCATTTATTAATGTCAAAGTAATATGAATGTTGGGAGAGAGTTTTCATAATCGCGTTTTCATTCTGTTTTCCTCTCATCTCCTCGTTTAAAAAAGTTTGTAGAAACTCTACAGCTTTTCTCGATTATCAACGAATGGACATTGAAGGAAAAGGTACGCATTTCGAAGGCAGTTTAGTCACAATTAGGTTCCTATTTAAATAACTTGAGACCCTGAAATTATCTCGCGGCAGACATACTGAACATTTATAAAAGAAGTAAATTATAAAACAAAGATGGCGTTTACTCCAGTATGATGCACTTCGTATCATATCCACAGCTTTTTTAATTTCAGAGTTTTAATTTATTTTAATCTGTGCTTAACTGTGACTCATTCTGTATATGTAATATACCCGAAAATTAAATAGCCTCAGAACTTTTAGTTTTATTAATTATAATATGTCCCTTTTCCCTCATTTTGAGATATAAACTAAGAGCCCCTTGAGGCAACTTTCCATTTTGTTGATGAAACTTTTTATTTTCATTAGTAAAGAAAAAAGGAACTAAGTTTTAAAATCTCGATCGCAGAATCATGTAACAGCGATCCCTAGACGAACTCCATGTATTTTTCTCCTTTCTGCAACGTAAAATACTTTAGAAAATGATAAAAAGTTAAAGTACAAAACCCAATTTTTTAAATGACTAGCAACGGTGTAGGCTGGTAGAATTTTACCGGTGTTTCAGGGTGATTCTATGATCAGGAATATCACTGTCTTCTGAAACGTCGGCAAACTTCTACCGGACTATACGAACCTGAAATCTCACCTATATATCGTATTCCAACGTGACCATGAATCATGCAATTTGGTGGGCCTGCAGGTAGATATCAATGTTTCGGAGGAACATACTGTCGCCTTATTCAGTGCTGAAATGTATTTCTCTGAATCGTTGGTAACTACCTTCAAGTCCGCATGGCACTACAACGCAGAGGAACAAAGCCAACATATTAACCAAAATAAGAACGTAAAGTCTCTAATGCATAAGTTATCAGTGTGTTTCTGTATACCATTCTTCGCCTGCCATTCAAATTCTCAGAATAGGTTTTCTAGAAATGTCTATAGATTACTTCTGTCAACCGAGTTGTTATATTTATCATTCATATGAAGTTCAACATAATGCAGTGTGGAATAATCTAACAGTACTTGTCACAACACAGAAATCAAAAGTGTAGAATTGTATGATATCGTGTAGTAGCTACCTTTCTGTTTGTAAAATTTTTGATAAGGTCTATTTAAGGATGTAGTAGAAATATGAAAAATTCACGCAGGATTTTAATCTAAATACCTAAAACGAAGAGACACTTGTAAAACCTAGGCATAGATGAGATTATTAAGATGAATTCTGAAGAAATGGATTGGAAATGTCTGGAATTTATTCATCTGACAGAAGCAGACTTGTGGTAACACGATAAATTTTGTTTCCATAAAGTCTTTAAAATTTATTAACTAGTTGAGCGACTATCAGCTTTTCAATAAAGATTCTGCTGTTTGATGTAAGTTACATGTCACCACACAGCAAAATTCAATCTTGCCATCAACTCTTCATGCAAACACAGAATAATACTTTATACTGTAATTTGTTCATAGCATCACGAAGGAAAGTCGAATAGGTAATTATTTATATTTGAATTATATTCTAATTCGATATATCTGAAGTATAAAGCCGTATCTGACAACCTCTCTGCTGCAACTGAATTCTGAATAAATACTATTTTTTAATCACGCGGCATTTAAATTAGATATGATAGTTCTAAGACCATTATAATAAACATGAAATTCTATATTATAAAATGCCATTATCAAGACGTCGGAGTCACATGTCTTTAACCCTCGCCCTTTAACCTTCATCATTCTATTTTACCACTCCCATTCGCTGGCCTCCGTAGAAGCTATTCTTACCCACGTGGACGAAAATTTACATCGAACGTGTGCGAGAATTTTCTCCGAAATATTGGCAACCGTCCAGAGGACTGGATTACAACCCTGAAGACCAGAACGACACTTACCCACGTACAAGTAGTTGGTTTGGTTTAACACCGCCAGTAAATATTTTATGGAAGACATTTTCTTTTGAAATTATGAAATGGCGTTTTGGCAAAGCTACTCCACGAACGCTTCTCGGGTTTGTAACGTGTACATTTATTTTCCGATATTTTTAAGTGCAGCAATTACATTAGCAGCTGCTTGTGTCTGCTTCTACGATCAGCATCTGGGGCTGTTGCATCTACCGCGAAGAGGACTCTAGCCAATTGATACGCCTCTTCGCAAAGTTATATTAACAGTTTTCTTTATTTCAAGTTCCATGTCTGCAGTTAGAGAGGCTGGACATGTAGCATGCATTGAGGCATAAATGCGCGTCTCTGGAATACCTCATACGAAGTTAACACATGAAAAATCAAGACATGGATGACAGGATAATATTAAAATTGATCTTAAGAAACATGAAATAAATAGCTTATGAACCGTAAAGGAAAGCGGGGGTGGTAGAAGGACGCAAATTAAGATTTTTAAAAAAAAGTAAATTTCCGAAAGTAAAAATAAAAACCACAGAATTTAATATAGAAAACAATAAGCAAATGATTTTAACAAATATGTAGGACGTACAAAAAATTCGGAAGAATAAGTAATAATTTAAAAATTACAGAATGAAGGAAAAGAACGAATATAGATTGAAAGAGGGAGACAGATAAATAAAAAAGAAAGAAAAAGTGGGGGGGAAAATGGAACAAACTAATAAAGAGGGATACTGGGAACGATCTGTTCTTCAAGTGCCTGAGCACTGCGGGTCCCAACTTTTTGTTGGCTTGATCTATAGACATTTTGGTAGGACTCCTTGGACGAGGGATCGGCCCGTCGCAAGGCCTCTACCTGTACACAGGACAGCACAACAAACATCCATGGCTTGAGTGGGATTCGAACCCACGGTCCCAGTGACCAAGCGGCACAAGGCCCACGCCTCAGACCGCAATAAAGAGGGAGAAGTAAGAAACAAAATTAAATAAAGAAAGAAAACAAATAAGTAAAGAAACAGAGTGAAACATAAAATATACGAACATGGGAATAAAAAGAATATTATGGCTAAAGTGAATGGGGGTGCTTTCGGTTTATGCTTGTTTCATGAAGAAATTTGCAGTAGAACACTGCAAACTGTCGCGTTGCTACAATGCTTGCTGTGAAATATGCAGATATTCCCGACTGCTCCAGTCCACAAGAGCAGGTTCCACGGCGCGAAGCAGTGGCTGTTAAGAGAAACATTTGTACCTGCCTTGTACGCTTCGTTAAACCTAACCTAACCAATGTAATATATCAATCGACGAACATGAAGTGAACACGTTACAGTAATTCCACTGAATGGCCAATAGTTATTTATTTCTTTACAAGAATTGTCTGTAATTATCGAATATGAAGATTTGTATGTTCATATATAAAAAAATAAATCTAATCAGTGGACCCTATCCTTAACAGTTCGAGTTTATATCTTTAAACATAAAACTGGAATTGTGTGTGTTCGCTTATTGTTCGAGAACGGATAAACCGATTTGCACTAAACTTAGCACGCTTATTCCTTGGCACCAAAAATATAGTATAAAATGGTAAAATATCCGGAAAATTATCCTGGGTTTGAGTCCCGGTGAGGCCTGTTCCTTCAGCTCGGAAACACTAAGATCAAACTTAACCATTGTTTCAAAAGTCCTTGCACACGGCACTGCAACCCAGATGACTGTCATCTTCATGACCAAAATTGTCTCAAATTGTAGATTAGAAAAACCAATGCCAAAACCTCAAAAAACTGTCCTGGGTTTGAGTCCTGATGAGAACTCTTTTGTAGCTTAGAAATTAAGCAGGACAGAAGAAATGTTGAGGTTACAACACTTGTTCAGAATAGACAGTGGGATACAAATAACTTGCATCAATATTTCTGGAAATACATAGCTTGTGCTTCAAACATTCATTAGGATTATTTTTAAATAAATACAAGGAAATTAATACAATTTATCTCCGTCGATATATGGATGAATATATATATATTCCTGTGTAAATCTACTTCACGAAATTTTGTTGCTCATTCCTCTATAAACGTTTCGACGAAATACAGATGAAAGACGAAAGGAAAGAAGAAAGTAATTTGTCTACAATAAATTAAAATCAAGACCACAGGTGGAGTTCAGTTACAAGAAAAGAAGAAGCTTTTAAAAAATATCTAATCCCATCTGCTGTATGACTTACCACTGTTCTGTGGAAAACTGAATATTTATCGATATAAATCAGTTTTAAATATTCTCTGATTGTTAAAAACAGTTGAAATGTAATAGTCTCTAGACGCCTGAAAGCGAAACAAATTATTCGTGGAACTGCAATACTGAAGGTTGGTTTCATACTTATGAGTTCAATCTGACAATTTTACTTACATATTATAACCATTTTTTCTTCACTGTTACATCAGGGTGTGAGGAAGTTATAACCAGCTACGAAAAGATACGAACACATATACTATCGTATGAAAATTTAACTTCCATTTCTCATACATAACGTCGATAAAAAACAATTTTAATGAGATACAAGGTCTGAGGTATTCACTGCAATGGTTTACTGGGTTATGACGCTAGATCATTTAAATGAAGGCGATACATTCCTCTAAAACTTTTATAACCGCCTTCAAGACTATGTGGTGTCACAATCCGGAAAATCATAATATGTAAATTCATTGATAGTTCGACCCAGTTTGTCATTTTGCATTTTGTTTACTGTGTACATTAAGGGACGTATAATACAAAAACATATCAAGTATAAAACGACAAGGCTTTTGAATTTTCACTGTCAGCCTCATATACTCGAGTTTTGTTGATAAATGACAACCCTCGCCGAGAAAATGGGATTTCTGTAGCAAAATCTAAGCCGTGTTGCTCCGTAAGTCACTGCTTGAATCACGTTGACATCTTACGCATATTGGTTGGCAGTTGTACTGTTTCTACCAGCGCCTGTCATAGAAACACTTCTTTTACTCTTTTTTTCCTTGCAAGATGTTTGATATATGTCTGATAATGGATCCCTCACAACAGTCTACACCAGTTTCCATAAAAGAATTTCGGTATTTCAAACATAAATATTTATTGAATTTGATAACGTAGAATAACAAACCGAATTTTGACTTACAAATAACAGTACTGACAGGGCTCAACAAATCTTGACTCGCGTCACCATACACACAAAAATTTTACTTGTCAAATATTTCCTCCACAAGAGAAACCTTCATGAAGAACTGTTATCGATAAACGGATGACAACAGCTGACCTGCATAGTGGAGAGATGAGCCACTACTGTCGACAGCTCGTGACATGTTCAGTGTGTCGAACCGTTCGAAATGAGACAAAGCCACCGATCATTCACACAGTGATGAATAAAAACAACAGGCGAATTGTATTAATCTTTTCACTTTATCCCGAAGTTTAAACACGTCATTGTCGTATTAACAAAGGCCCTCGCACA
The DNA here is from genome assembly GCF_977971745.1 of Zootermopsis nevadensis. Lineage (NCBI taxonomy): Eukaryota > Metazoa > Arthropoda > Insecta > Blattodea > Termopsidae > Zootermopsis > Zootermopsis nevadensis. The sequence continues at coordinate 1,832,620 of NW_028259160.1, forward strand.
CACGCCGGTTACGAATTTACAGCTCAACATTAAAGAGAAATCAAAGCAAAATGACAGAGGGAATTTTTCATTAGTCGGTCCACAAGTGCAGGCCTAAATTTCTTTGTTGCATGCATTATGAATATTTGAGTTCGTCTTTCTTCTCGTGTACCAATGGACATGACTTTTGAAGGGTAGACATCCTTTGTTCTAATACATCCCCAAAACAAAATTCACATACATGAATATATATGGGCGTATAATGAAAATAAACGAGGAATAATAATATAATAAACATAACATTTGTAGTTGAGAGTGCAGGAGATGATGGAAAACAAAATGAAAGAAAATGTGGCTAAAATACGTTTACGACAGATTGAAAGAACTAAGAACACAGAAACTTATGAAAAGAAAAGTGAAACGAAATTTCAGTGCCACTAACACTAAAGCCACCGATTGAACAGAATACTGAGCCAATTTTATCCACCTCTTTCCCTCACAAATTCTTCATAAACGTGAAGATAATGTTTTCGCTCCTGAAGACCACGCTAAAGGGCTCTCGGGCAGCGTTGAGGTTGTCACACGTATGATATATTTCGTGTGCAGATTGAAGTAGCTTCACGCCTCGGCTACTTTACCCACTGCTTTCATTTGAAAGGTTGTTGGATTGGCTCCAAAGTCAGTTTAAACGTGGTCTCAAAGGGAAAAGTTTTTTCTTCTACCGGCGTCTTAATTTTTATCCGTAATATCAGACATGCACAGAACTTAATAATCTGCATTTATCTCAGTTTGATTAAATCAGCATTTTAATGAAATCGGGTTCTGGAATATAATGCGATGACTGAAGAAGAATTTCTAATAAAGATGTAGGGATTTTATTCAATAAGGGATGTTTTGGTCTCAGGCAAGACTCGTGCTACAAACAGACGCTAGCATCCGCAGACAGTCTCTGTAAATGGATGGACGCTAACCGTCGTAATACAGAAATACAACAGCAGAGTTTCATACTGAATGAATGTACGTGGTGTAAGTGACCTGGAATTTTATGTATACTTTTCTTTGGTCGACATAAAAACTCCATACTTGTTCTTTTATCCTTCTACATTTATACAACTCCGTTTATCTTTCTTTTTCTCCTTCTTTGTATCTATCCTAACAACTTCTCTTCTGTGTATGTCCATGTTTTCTGCTTTTATAACCATGCGGTATAACCTATCTAACTATCAACTCCGATCTTAACATTAACATCCAAAACCTCGTCTAATTAGCCCGTTTTCCGACCGATATTTGAACCCAGTACCTTCCCAATGCGAAGTGGAGTAGCTGATAATCACACCACGACCAAAAAATTATATTGGTTACACAGCCCCAGTACAGAGTTTCGTTTATAAAATTTCCATAGCTCAAGGTCTTATCTTTGAGCTCAGTTAAAATAAAGAACGTTCCATTAAACACGTCCGAAATTCATAATCGTCTGAAAAATATAGGCACTTTTAAGAATTAAGATTGCTGACGTAATAATTATACGAGTAATTTACATATCATAAATATAATTAAGTTAAACTTACAGAAATTATAACTAATAATGGCATTTTATTGAGTTTTTATTCGAGATAACACCCTTGATTATCTATGCACATTGTGCCCCTTCGCGAAGTAGTATTAACAGACCTCAGAAGTGACTATTGTTCGTTTCTTGTGTGAGTGGAAACTTCCATTATGTGATTTAACAGCCCAGACCTTCGTGCTCGATTTCACTGCATGCACTAGGGCAGAGGTTCCCAAACTCTTATACCTTTCGCCCCCCTCTTAAAACATTTCATAAATTCCACGCCCCCCTTCCAGAACAAGTGCAAGCAAACAGATTTGACATAAAATTTGGCTATTAGTATACAGCACTGTAATACAACTAAACTGCCCCAACCAAGCAAAGGATGTTAAAAATATTTCTCCGTATTTCGTTAAAAAAGTTTTTCATACAAACAACAATTTCCCCCCCCCCCCAAATAAAACCACTCGCGCCTCCCAGGGGGGGGCGCGCTCCACACTTTGGGAACCTCTGCACTAGGGAGTTCATACGTCCCGAAACATAATAGTCCGAAGTAGTGAGGTCAGATTACCTCGGTGGCCAAGCAACCGGACCCTGCCACCAAGTCCAACGGGTTTTATAATGTTTATTGAGAAATTCAGTTATCTGTCTACCAAAATGCGCCATCTTGCTGCAGGCACAGTTCTCGCCTAACGCTGAGAGGAACGTTTAACAACACCCACAGCTCATTTTATAGGAAAAGGAGATAGGGTTCGACTGTCAAGCGTCCTTCAGCTACAAACGGCTTGCTGAGTGGGTTTCAAATAATACCGTACCAGGTGTTACACGAAAAATGGCTCTCAAAATGTGTTTCCGTGAATTCTACGCAGTTCTGTCACCCGCATTGAAAAGGCCATATCTTCATAAAGATTGAATTTCATACATAAGTTTATTGGATTTCTTCGATTCAAACTGTGCCCCCCCCCAGCCCCCCCCCCCCCAAAAAAAAAGACGTCCGTGAGTTATGGAATAAGTATTTCGGGGTATCCTGTGTATTGAGTTTTAGTTTATCGCTAGGAATGTATCTCATTTTCCAATTCGATCCACACAAAAGGCATATTTGTCATTAACATACATGGACCGATTTGATGTGGCATCCCACAACTTCATTTACTAATTAAAAACCTTGAAAAATAATTACAGTTAATCTTCCTGGAAAAGCAGAATGTAGTTAAAATAATTGCATTCGTAACATACAATTTCTCTCCACTACTGTTTTACATTTTTGTTGGGAGTTGGTCCCTTTGACAGTGTTTAACAAAGCAGCTGTTGTCACATGACACGCGGATTATTCGGGATGGCGACCATCTCGATGTAATGCACGTAGCCTCCGCGTATATGTGATTGTGTAACAAATTTAATGGAAAAGAATCTTGAGAAATTGATAGTCGCTCTGATAGTTAAGGAATTATCTGCTTTTATGGACGAGGAAGGTATAACACAATTATAAGTAAGATACGGATCCAACAACTTCCTCCGAAACACTTCTAACCATCTGCAAAGCCCACAAGACCAAATTTTCACCCAAACTCCATGGTCAGACCCTGTTATAAGCTAATTAATTCCAACCCACAGCTCCACACACTATTTCTTTAATATTTATCTCCCATCTAGGTGTTCGCTTATTATTTGAATAGGCACCACTATATGATTAATCTATTGAATCTGTGGTCAATCAGTCTTATGCCGACATCCAGAGTAAATAATCTCGACCTGATGATATTCATTTGTATGTGTGTGTTATGCATTACTGACCGCGTCCTCAATAATGACGTCACATGGCAGATTCTATTTCTCAAGTACTGTTGTGATTAGGCAGCTTTTGTAAGTAATTTTAGAGAAGATGAAGTTTCTAAAGGTACAAGGGAAAGAAAGAAAGAAAGGAGTAAGGGTTAATTATCATCTAAATTCAACGGGCCTTTCCCACTGACAATTTAAATTATTTCAGCTAGTCTTTAACTGAAATACCATATTCTCTCGATTCTTAGACGCAATCGATTGTAAGACGGACCCCGATTCTATTTTTTTTAATTTTAAAAGATAGTGTAATTGCGTCATATTGTGAATATTATAACAATTATTTATTTTAATCCGTCATATCACAATATTTAAAATTTCTTATAATTAAGATAATAAAATATCATTCATGTTCCGTATCGATTGATCGATTTACATTTCGGAACATTTACACAACATGTGTCAGTTTTTATAAAACCATCATCAGGTGTAAAATATTTTACACCTGATGATGGTTTTATAAAAACTGAAACATGTTGTGTAAATGTTCCGAAATGTAAATCGATTAATCGATACGGAACATGAATGATATTTTATTATCTTAATTATAAGAAATTTTAAATATTGTGATCAGACGGATTAAAATAAATAATTGTTAATTTTAAAAGCTCTTAAAATCGAGTAAATAAAATAATAAGAATAGGAAGAAAACTCTTAGCACAAAGCGTACGTCTTGATTATAAATAATCTTCCTCCTTGAAGCAAGGGCCTTCATGGGAAGTTAATTGTCGCTCAACACCATTAATGCAATCACAAGATTCATTTACCTCGTTTACGATCATAAGTAAAACAGAGAACAAAATGCAAATTAGGAACTTCAGGAAATCTTTCTTTTGCTGGATAACGATCGCGCAATGTCGGAAAGTGGAAGGATGAGATTAAAACGCTTTTAGGATTTGAGGTTTTCACGGCGGTGAGTCTGAAGGTGGCTTTCGTCTGGGTTGTAGTGTCGTGTAATCTGGTTGAAGCTTACTGACGTTATTTATATGTGTTGAAATTTATTGAGCTTAGTATGCAGGGTAAATAATCAAATGAACCGTTTATTTCCTTTGTGCAAAGAATTTTATTGCATACGGTAGTAAATAAGCTTATAAATAGACTAAATTCTACAGAATGGCCACAAAGTCTCTTCGCATTTCTATTACAGGATATCTGTATGTTACCTTGTATTCCCTCGCTTGCTTGAACCGTTTCAATGTTCTTTCTGGCAATTTAGTCTACGTTGAAGGCTGAGTATCTTATTTTATGTTATGTGACTTTGGCATTGCCATCGGACTTATGTGTGGCCCGCACTGCAATGTCGAAGGTTTTATGTTGAGTAGCATTTCATCGCCCTGATGATGGAGGCAGTATGACCTCTGAAACGTGGTTAACATCGACCAGACTACACAGTGCAAGAACCCAGAAGACAGAAATCTTCATACTCCATCGTCCTGATGACGGAGGCAGTATGACCTCTGAAACGTTGGTAAACATCGACCAGACTACACGGCGCAACAACCCAGAAGACAGAAATCTTCATACTCTGATGACGGAGGCAGTATGACTTCTGAAACGTTGGTAAACATTTACCATGCTACACGGGGCAACAACCCAGAAGACAGAAATCTTCAGTCTCTAATAGATGTTTTTAGACGTTGAAGATTTGTAGCCACAGTTGAGAGATGTTTAAAATGCTCCTGAGGAAATCGTGGCATGTCGCCAAGTGTGGGCTTTGTGGAGGACATGGTATAGCAATCGTCCACTGATTATGTTATTGCGATATTCTTGATCTGTGGGAAGGAGTCCGCAATGTACCAGTGTACTGTCTTGCCGGAGGATACATGTTGATTATAGCCCGTTCTGACGCAGAAGCGGAAGGAACTACGTTTTAAGCTTCTTCAGACATGTCATGTGATTGGCACTTCAATGAAAAAATATTGACTAATTATGTGATCTGTTGAAATTGCTGAATATATTGTATTGTTACGAACCAGTAAACAGATTTTGTAACCATTTCGTATGCACAACTGGTCTACTTAATAACACGTGTGATGTCCAATAAAATGATTATTGTTTTATCTAGACATATTATTGAACAAATGTTTTACATAAACTAGCACGTGTTTATAATTACAATATGGCTCGTGGTCTGAAAAATGGGTAATAGTAACCCATTTACAGCCATAAATAACGAGTCTATATTTCACATCAATATTCAACAGTTAACAGGTACACTTACACTAAAAATGTTCTAAAAATTATATTCACATCTTTATTCTATTATGTTTGTTTTTTATCTTAGTGTATCTTACTATGTAAATTCTAATGACAGGATAATTAGTTAACAATGAAGTGGAAAATATGTGTAATGAAACGGTCGTGGCCTGATTTAAAATATTATTCTTGCGGGACTGAGCCAATCGGAGTAGTCATTTTTCATGCGGAGATTTAAACACGGGAATTTGTACATGTTCATGCAAACATCAGTTTGTCAGGTTTCGGATCTTCGTATTTTGTGAATTAATGCTCACTATTATGTACGGAATCTTATACGTCATCATTGGCACGTAGTGAATTATCGAATCGAGTGTAGGTGTTCAAAATAATCACCGTTAGCTTCGTGGGACGCGAAAATCAATAACAAGGTTAATATTGTAAGACTTGAGGTTCTCACAGCGGTGAGTATGAAGATTTCTGTCTTCTGGGTTATTGCGCTGTGTAGTCTGGTCGATGTTAACCAACGTTTCAGAGGTCATACTGCCTCCGTCATCAGGGCGATGAGTATGAAGATTTCTGTCTTCTGGGTTGTTGCGCTGTGTAGTCTGGTCGATGTTAACCAACGTTTCAGAGGTCATACTGCCTCCGTCATCAGAGTATGAAGATTTCTGTCTTCTGGGTTGTTGCGCTGTGTAGTCTGGTCGATGTTAACCAACGTTTCAGAGGTCATACTGCCTCCGTCATCAGGGCGATGAATACAGAAGACAGAAATCTTCAAGGTTAATATTCCGTTTTATATGTGCACATCTGTTTGTGACACCTGTAAATTTAGTGAGGAAAAGGAAAGTGGTGTGTTGTTTTGTTGTGTCTCATTTTTCTGTTGTTTCTTATTGTTTTTGTTGTCTTATGTTTTTTGTGTCTTATTGTAGGACCACTGCCACCGGATAAAAACCCATTTGCAGTCAAATGAATAATAATAATAATAACAACAACTATTAATTTCCTGTTTTGATAATTCGTAACTTTTATTTCTGAAACCTAATGTAAATAAATAAATTAATCCTACGCATAGTTTATGAACGCATTCGTGATTTTAAAACAAAGTTAAAACCGTTGTTTGTCTTACGGTAATCTATTTCGTGCTCATTATTCATTTTAACATTGATCTTACCAGTAACGACCATTAGTAGACGTAATAACTTCCTTTTATACAGTTCAGTAAATTGTTTACATTGCAGGTCGTTCCCTAAAACAAAATAACCAAACAAAAACAATTTAAAATTTCAGCTCTAAAATACACCCGCCCTTTCTCTTGCTTGTTTATCCCACATTACTTGTTATCCGTCTGAAAATTATTGAGCAGACAGACGGTGGCCGGAAAAAGCAAAGTTATAGATCTGCACATACACCCCTGGTGATAAAATTAGCAAAGCGTTTTCTTAGTACAAAATTATATTTCTTATCTACGAAAACCAACGTACTTGGAAATAAATTTTATGTACAGTATTATCCTACTAAACGCTTTTTCGTATTAGGAAGTTCCGGATTCGAATCTTGACCAAGGTATCATTTGTCTGACCGAAATTTTTCGTGGTGTTCTACAGTAATGCTTCAAAACAACCATGATGGCTTCCTGCCGTACACAAATTTTACAGTTCATTACATATAATAATTTTATATTTCGACGCTTTATAACCTATGTAGTTGAAAGGGTGTCATTAAACAATCCAATACTAAATCAGTGATCATTACCCCTTGTAACAAAATATTTGCTGTGTAAGACGACTTGAGTATTGCTACACGCTGAATGTTTTGCTTGAAATGGTCCGCGTGCCGGCAATTGGTGTTTGTATGGAGAGGAACACGTAAAAAAGTAAACAAATTTCAACCCGTGGGATTATCAATATATATAAAGTTTATGTTCCAACATAACAATAAATATACCGCGTACATTCCAAATTACTGAATTCTAATTCACACCTTTTGTAAATAAGAAGATAACTTGGTAGGATTTGACGCTGTTAACGCAAGCTTACTTTTCTATGTCGTTTGTAGTCTGTTGGGACATTCACATGGACACTGCTTATGGTACCACTTATGATATGTATAATTTAATATAGTTTATATTTCAGCTAGGAACATTTAGAATGCAAATGCGCACAGAACGCAAATAGAAACCTTTGTACAAAGGTATGGATTGCACCTTTCCAATCTTGTTACTAACAGACAATATGGCACAGATCACAGCTTGAGAAACTGATAAATATCAGCTGGTAAATATATTATCGGTCTTTCATAGAAGTTCAACGTCCATTATCATATTTGTAAAAAAATAAAGTAATTTGGCCCTAATTCGAGCTATAATATTCTAGTCAAAAACCTGGCACGTTCTAATATTATACTCCCATCTATGTCTAGATTCAATTTGTCATTCAGGATCATCATTTTCACAGCCTCATTCGAAAGTTCAAAACTCCCAGAACCAGTGCTTCATATTTCTGGATGTTGCTGGTTCAAGTCTTCCAATTCGCACAGATAAATGTGGCAGGGTCACATACTAATGTTGTGTAAACGACTTTCTTGTAAGTTGTTGACCACTGATGATAGAGGCAGTATGACCTCTGAAACGTCGGTAAACTTGTACCAGACTACACGGCGCAACAACCCAAGAAACAGCCATCTTCAGACTCACCGACGCGGAAACCCCAAATCCTACAAGTTTACATACAGTTTGAACCCGTAACTTTTATTTTTCATCTAGCCTTAACATTGCAACGCCATTTTGCTACAACTGACCCTTCTATATATTTTACAACACGTTGCAGGTCATTTCTTTAAATAATCATGGGCTTGGGGTTTATGTTTAATGCAAACTGTACTTTTGTTGTCTAGCTTAGAATCATGGGTTGGGTAGGAATGGAACTATTTTCCTGGGCGTCAGGGGCGAGTCTCTGGAGGCGATGGAATTGTTGATGAGTTTAATAAAAGAATGTTGCCACACTGTTGACAAAGGACTTTAATATGAACGTTTTACATCGAAATATCTACAGTTTTTAACACCATATTTGTTAATTACATCAACGCCACGTGTACGGTCAGAGACTTGCCCGTGACGCTTAGGGACAGAATTTAATATCTCCCCAGCCCACCATTTTGAACTGCGCAACGTAAAAACGACAATCAGCATTCTGGAAAAAAAAAAGTGCAAGACATAGATGGGTAGGAAGGCCATTTACAACAAATGGCGCTCCAACGTTAAGACATATTGTCTTCACTGTTCCTCCAAGCGCGAAAGTACAGATAAAAACAAACATTCCGTGAAGATGGCAGTCTTCTGAGTTGTGGCACCGTGTAGTACAGTAATTTTCCAACGTTTCAGAGGTATTTTCTGCCTCCATCATTAGGGCGACGTGGCGTTACAACCCGGAAGAACCTAACCTCAATTGTTACAAATATTTCCTGTTCAGACAGGTAATATCCAAACTCGTGTGCCGTATTGTCTTAAAGTAGAACACAGTCAAACGCACCCATCTTTAAAATCATTGACATTCTATGCTTTGTGATACAGTTCTTTTAATGACCCGACTGTCTTGTGTTTTAGCAATCGAGCTTGTGGGACCTTCCCGAAGAACAACATGCACTGTTCTTACCAACATAGCGTACTCAGTTGGACTGGTGGTGCTCTCTGGTGTTGTATTTCTCGTCCGCGACTGGAGACAGCTCGCTCTGGCGACGTCAATTCCTTTCCTCTCATTCTTTCTTTACTGGTGGTGAGTGAAAACAAGACACTTTATATTAGTAATTTTTGTGCATACGGATACACGTTTATACGTATTATTAATGGAAAAGTGTTTCAAACACGGGCACATTATGTGTTTTTAAAAACGTTGCACGTCAATAATACGTGTGAAAACGACCTAAATCTCATTGTAACGAATGTAAACACTTGGGAAGAGTAAATACAGTTTGTCAGCGAAAATTAAAGGATCCTATTACCAAACGAGCAACGTAGTGGGCCGACTTATAAAAATAGTTCTGTACCTGTAGGTCTGAGAAAGCGAGCGTTTAATGTAAGGAGCTGCGCTCTAAGTGTTCTCTGGAGGTTATGTGGTTTACGTGGAGGTTTCTATGACCCATCGCGGTAACTTACACTCTGATATTTATTGCCCCATTCATACTTAAAGTGGATTCACTCATTCTTTTGTTGATGCGTGCCGGAAACATGGCAAAAGTCTGACATAGTGTAAATAAATACTGAAGATTTCGGTCATCTGGGACTGCAGAAGTTTACCGACGTTTCAGAGGTGTTTGCTATATCTGTCCTAAGGGTCTGTACAACACGGAAATTCGAAGTCTGAGTTGTAATTGTGATTGTAAATCGAAAGTTTATTATATATTCCAGGTGTGGGAATAAGTCGTACACGGAAGTCGTCATTTGTTTTGGAACCTACATAGCACGTACGTCAGGATTCCTAACTGACGCCCGCTCCCTCTTCCAAAGCGTTTTAAATACAGCATTTGCTTTTGAAAGATTTATAAAATGCCTACACCGCCTCAAAACACCAAGACCGGTGTAAACTGTCAGTTATCCGGATTAACCGTGGAGCAAAGTGAAAACGAATCGTTAAACGTTGTTATACGTACGTGGAAATGTATATTCGTTTATACGGACTTCATAACAGCATAAACGTGGTTCGTGTATTTTTTTTTCACAAAGACCCAGGAAAACCATGCTCCCTAATTTACGTACGGGGTGAATTTTCAATGAATTCAAACTTTTTATGTTATGCAGTCCCGCCCAACAGCCGTTATTCACGCAAACTTGAAAACATCGGTCTTTATTTCGTACTATAGCAAGTTTTCGAAATGGTAAAATTCTTGGTCTAAAAATTCCAGCAAAAGACATCGTGTGCAGCCTCCCCCCCCCTCAATCCTGTGGCCAACTCCACACATGTTCCAGCCCTTTATGTCCCCGCTGGGGTTAAAAGTGCCGCATATTAATAATATATAATTCTTCTGTATATGCGCATATCTTGTTTGTACACTTGTTGCAAGGCATCTCCTAACTTTCTTTGACTGTTACAAATTCAGACGTTGCTGGCCAACCAATCGTGGTAAGGGGAGGCACGGGTAGGGATAGAACATAAGGTGTGTTGCTCTCCCAACCATTTGAATATTCATTTCTCCTCTTACTGTGACGTATCTTAGGCTTGCAGATATTTTGCTTCAAGTATACATTCACGTTTATAAAAATATAAAATGGAGCATACATAGTAGTAGCTTCAGTTCCGTCATCATGGTCCAGCCTGCTCATAAAATAATGTTAACTATAAATTATCCTTCTAATATCTGATATATAAATTATTAAAAGTGGTGGATATTCGAATTTTACGATGGCTTGTGTTGTGGCAATCACGTGTGCCAGCAAGTGAATGGGTTAGGGAGTTGAGCTAGCACGTAATCTGGTCCCGATTGTAGATAAGTATTACAACGCCCAGCTAGCTCACTTAAAGATATACAAACGTACACGCCTTTTTTTTCATAAACTATTCACAACCAAGGCTTTATGCCTGAAGATGACGTGGCTAAGTCTGAACATGAAGAACATAATTCATGTGGAATGAGATTCTGTAGACGGTTATTGACATACTGTATTTTCATTATAGTTCATGCACAACATAAAAACTCATAAAATTATTTTCGTAATGGTTTATTCTCTTATTTGGATACATTACTTCTTATGATTGATATACCACATGAGTCCCTCATGAAAGCGGCAAAGACAGTCTTTGAAAAGTGTAACTGTTGTAAGTGTTGCTCAGACCAATTAAATAAAAAAACTTGTTTGACGTTAGAACCGGGACATGCCACATTTCGCACTAACTCGTGTTTCACAACGTCGCTTGGGAATTCAAGACGTAAGACGCAATAAACAATTTTATTGCGTCATCTGTACGTTCTTATATCAGTGGAAAGAAAATTTAATTTAGCCACATTTTCTGGTCACGTGTAGGGAGGAACAATTCCTCGCTGGAATATGAAGCTGAACTCAATGGAGTTCGTAAGTATATTAAAGCTGAGCGAACAGAAGGAACTCTTAAACGTTATAACTTAAAATGACGTTATGAATAGACCTAAGAAATGACAAAGTTATGAGCTACGTAACTTTGGAAACGACAAATTTTTGAAAGTTTTTTTTTTTTGCTATTCGTATTATTTAGATTTATTGTTTATCTAGAGATAGGTTTTTAACTTGTGAAACGAGTATGTCTTTAAATATTTTCTTTAAATATTTTCTTAAAATAAATATAATAATTGATATTATAAACGTTTCATTAAAGTCAAATACGTGTCGCCTTCTTTTTCATTAGACTTTTCTTGCCATTTTTTGTAAGCATTTTGAGCCGGCTTTGAAGATCGAACTATTTTCTTTTTATCACTTAGGACACGATCGTGAAAAGTAACATCATTTGTTCTTTTGTGCCCTTTAGGAAATGTAGTGAAAAATAAGTATGGATCATCAGAGATAAAAGATAAAAGTATTGGGATCAAAATTTAAAATACGTGAGAAATCTAATATCGATAAAGTAAAATAACTGAAAATAATACTACACATATAAAAACATGCAAAGACAAAAACCAGAGAAGAATTTAGCGTTCCATATCAATTTCAATTAATTAATCATATTCTAACTCGGCGCTACATAGTCTAAGCCGTAAGAGACGTTAAATTAACCACAGAAATAAAATAATAAGGTTACAATAATCTTAGGTGTAAATACACAGATAATATTAATGTGAGGGTTAGTAATAAATTAAACTCACTGATGACAGATTCACGTGGGGATCTGAAGATGGCCATTTTTAGACTCACCGCCGTCGAAACCTCCAATCCTACAAAGTGGGAAACACGGTAAATATCCTCCGTGCTCCATAAAAGACAGGGAATTTCTTTAAGACGAGCGAGTGTCATCTTCTCAATAAATACTTTGTTCCGTGGAATGTTTCTTATTTGATACTAATTTTCCTTAAATTACAAATCCAAAATTGAATCTCCTCTTATGGAAACACCTACCTTCATTCTGAGTTCCGGGGTTTGGTACATACCGCTTGTTAATTCTGTAAGAATATTTTTGATTTACTTTATCCCAAATAGAATGCGAGGTTAGGATTCTGATTAACAAGTTGTTTAAAATGTATATTCTGATACAATATTCCTCTTAACAAAAGTGTTTTTTTTTCTGAGTGCGAAATCCTGTCGCATTCGTAATGTGAAAACAACACGACACTGCAGGACATTGTTAGGCTACACTTCGTTCATGATGTGTATGGGGGTGCAGGCGAACATATGCCAGGAAAATAATGACGTATTTCTAGTCCGCAGTCGAGGAAATGCCCATAAGCGGAATTCACGTGACGTTTCTCTGTGTTACACCACACCAACAGGCGGTCAGGAAATGAGTGAACAAATAAATTTATAGGATTTTTGGTTCTTACGGCTGTGACTACGAAGATGGCTGTCTTCTCAGTTGTAACACCGTGTAGTCTGGTAAAGGTATACAAGCTTTCAGAGGCCCTTGGTGCCTCCATCATCAGACTGATGCCAGCATATATCTTTCCAGAACCGCCATGAGGGAAACAACAACGACCTCTGAAAATTTGTTAAACTATTAGACTACACGGCGTTAGAACTCGTAAGACACCCATCTTGACAATGTTCGTGTCCTTGGGTTTTCGCGGCAGGAGTTCAATGATGGTTTCAGGAATGAGGCGCGTCGAATGTTGAGGGTTGTCCAACGTTTCGGAAGAAATTTCGATTTCGTTCTGAGGGGAAATATGTACATTGGTCGTTTCTTGGAAGCCAGGCAGTAGGCACTTGGTGGTGATTGCGGTATGTTGATCATTCATGATTTAAAATGTCATCAAGGGTACGTGTTGATCATTCATGTCATCAAGGGTACGTTTAGAAATTAGGTAGACAGTTACGCTGCAATGTCACCGCAATGTGGATGATCCCCTGTGTCAGTTCTCAGCACTGTCCACCTCGAAAAGGCACTGGCTGACATTTACGTGTATACCAGGAGTTTTAACAGTTTTATATTTATTTGAGAACTCTGACCCACTGGCCCACTGCCATCGCCGCCGCTCACACAGCTGCAAGATGGCGATCGCACGCTTCAAAATGTGGAGTTGAAGTTAACAGCTCCTGCATCCGAACTTGTGGCTTCCTACGTCAAACTCAGGCCAAAGTACCTAGGATGCGTTGGGAAGACAAGGAGAGTCTCTACTGAAGATCAGGAACAACAGACGATTTACTGTTCCGGCTTGTAGGTCCATCAAGTTATCAGGCAGCCTGTGGCAGCCGTCCGGTTCAGCAGACCACTGGAAGTAGCGTGACGGCTTTTAAAAGCGTCCCCAGGCGACGCAGGAATAAAAAAGTGGTAAACGAGAAACTGTCTTCCTGTAGTAACAGAGCTGCTGACTTTCTCCTGGGGAAAGTGTGTTGAGCTGATATGGATTCAAAAGAGGAACAAAGCTCAGGACACTGTTCGTCGTGAAGATACCACCAAGATGAGATCCGAGTGTAAAAATTTGGTTTCCGATAACTAAAGAAAATTTCGATACAGTTTATAAATAGTATTTAGAAGATGAGATCAGATTTTTGTATTGCTTTCTAAAGGGAAATGCGAAATATAACTCCATGGATCGGAATCATTATTGAGAAACTGTAGTCAAAAACTTCCCTGTCTCATATGGAAACCGAATGTCATTCACGACATTTTTCACATCATCATACGATTGATCTCTATCCTGAACCAGATGAATCCAGTCCACGATCTCCTAAGTTTTAATATTATCTTCCTATAAAGATAAACCCAAATATTACGTCTTCCTCTCACGATGTCTGGTCAAAATTTTGTATAAAAATGGCTGCCCTTTGCGTTTTATCGTCGTGTAATCCGCTAGATGTTTAATGACGTTTCGAAAGTCCGCACTGCCCTGATGATGGAGGCATCAAGGACCGATAAAACGTTCGTAAACTACCAGACTACACTGCTTTGCAACCCATAAGATAGCTATCTCTACGCTCGCCGCCGTGATAACCTTAAATCTTACGTTCAGTTGTTGACTGCCCTAGTCGGTCCAGTGTTACCAATACTTTACACGAAGATCAGAGCGAATTTGTGTTTAAATTGTTCGAGTTTCTTAAATAAGTATAAGTATGAGTCGTTGAAAATCCTCTTCTTGGGTCGCCCTTGGTTCTTCAATTCACGTTCTTTGTTACATTTAATGGTCTGATAAGTCTGTCTCTTTTCATTACGTCAGCATAATACATCCATTTTTTTATGGTACAATTCAAAATTTTGTCCAATATACACTTGGGTGTTGTTTTAGTTAATTTAATATGAGATGATAATGTTGCGTCATATTGTGATGATTATAATTGTTTAATTTCGATAGAAAGAGCATCATTTCAATATATTTTAAATATTTTAAATATTAAATGTTAATTGTAGTAATAATATTTTAATATTTAATAAAATATTTTATTGTGATTAGACGGTTAAAATTAAACAATTAATTTAATATGTTTATATTTATTTTATATTCGTTAAAGTGTTTTTAGCTGTTTTCAGGAAAATAATTTCAGCTTCTATAATTCAAAATGTGTCTTTTTAAAACCTACAAATTTCACTCGAAACAAGTTTCGATATGACGCAAGCATGAATGCAAGCTTATATCTAGTGCATTTAGTTTTGCAGCAATAGATTTGTGTTTGCTATAAATAAACATCAAGACCTGTGACGCATGAAAAATCTCGAAGAACATATTTATAACATGAATTAAAGTAAACCTTGAAGTCTTTTTAACTAAATTAATACGTGTTGAATAGCTTATTAGCTTAAAATACATCCTAATAACGTACGAGAAACATACTTCACTACAAGACAACATCAATGCTACTGGTTCCAGCTATATCTTCTTATTTCAGCGACAGTCTGGCATGATTTGGGTTGCCGTGACAACGCAGGACTTGTAAGTCAATAACAAAAATTCACTTCGCATAGTGTTCTGGGCACGTAAAGGAGAAACCTAACACACAGAAACTTTTATTTCTTTCTCCGTAATGGATGATGAGATTTCTATGTCGCTTCGTTTTACGCCTAATCAGAATCTGGAATGGTTACTCATGTTTATATGTGGGTTTCTCTATTAAATTTTAACTCAATGTTAGGAGTGTATAAAGATATTCGTACCTATTCGTGTGCAGGTATATATAATACCGTGGGGAAAAAACAGTTCATAGTCACGCCTCAATTTCTGTCATATTTTTGTCATGCGTTCTGTCCGTTACTGAAATTCTCAGTTATCTTTATACGTATTTACTGCTAATGCAATATTAAAACCAGTCACCAGGAAGTACAGGGTAATGGATTCAATTTCTGGAAAGAAGAATGATCAACACAGATATCACAATCCATAAAATATGAGTAATTATTTTCATTTACATGTTGTTTAAATATGGCAGGAACCTCAGTTAATATCGAAATCGATACGATATTTTATTAAAAAAATATTCTATATGTATATGGATTCAGCAAATCGATATAATGTGTTATTTTTTGTTATCACAAGAGAACTCTTAAATATCGAAAACACGAAAATCTGTCTTCTGCATTATAATACGTTCCGAGTGATTTTCGGACGAGAGAAAATCACGAATAGCCATGTCAGTATTCAAAACCATTCTGTTATATACTTCAATAACGTATAAAGCCACAATATTATTCGATATGATTATACACGTATACAATATCGATATATAATTTTATATCTATTGAAATCCCTAATGTACTCCGAGGAGGATGTTGAAGGATAACATTAGGCCAAGAAGAATATTAAGAAGATAGGTTGAGAAGATGGCAAGTGGACGGGACTGGATTAGTAGGGGTTTGGTATTTTGCGATTTTAAACCTTCAAAGCTTTGTTGTCAATGTGCACACACACACATGAGTAGAATTTGTAACAAAGTATTAAAACATAATTTGTTGACCAGAATACACTTCATATTTATGTCACACCAATTTCATTTTACGTTGAGCCGTTTTAGATAAAAATTATACATTTCTGTTTCAGGATCCTGTAAAGTTGGGATTATATGCTATTGGACCTGTTGGAATGTAAATGGAAAATGATAGATACGTATGGCATGTTTCAATAAAATCCGTTAAATTGTATTGGAGATAAAATTAGAGAACCAACCTCTCCATTAAGCATTCATTTTGTGCATAGAAATGCCTTCTCGTTCTACAGTGGAGTTAAAGTCAGCTATGCGCAAATTTAACAGTTATGGCTGCTAATGTTTATGTAATTGTGGAACTATGGTTTCTAATTCACTGGAAATTCTCCCACAGTTATTAAAAATAAGCGATGACGTCTTTAAAATTACAAGGCGAAGAAGACATATGACATTCCTTTGTATAGATGATAAATTGCTTTAGACTCGTTGAATGTTTGAAAGGGACTTTTTCATGGCACATGAAGCTACATAGATTTTTCCAATTTGTTATTTTTATTTTGTGTTAGCAAAAGCGCCCATTGTCTTCTGGAATTATTTTATTATTAATTGGATATATACATATAGCCCGCTGTTTAAATACTGTAACACAATGGGAAATGCTTTATAAGTTATATAAAAAGTGACCTTAAAAATCAAGTGTATATTTTAAACATTTGTTGTAGCTAACAATTCATTTTTTTTGAAATCCTCTACAGCCGATTGGTACCAATATACCACCTGCTGTAGCAATTAACAAATCTGCGTTTTGTATTAATGGATTTCGCATGATTCTCACTACAGAAAGCTAGTATTTCGTTAAACTTTAAACAATTATTCACTGTAATGGTGACGTATTTTTGTTTTCTTTGAGGTACGGATTGAGTGGAAAATTCGATTATGCGCGGTCTACCAAACACGCTGTAGTTGCTTAAGAAAAATGTTGTTGCATCTTAAAACGCTCAAGATGATTTATCTTTTATATATGTATTTGTGTTACCAACTTGGTTTGTTTTATTCAGCTTGAGTAAGAGTATAAACATTCAGTTCAACTGTTATTCTTCAACTTCTTCCTCAAGCGTTTTCCAATCTCTCTTCGTCGCGAAAACTGTTTGTAACTCGCGGCCTCAGTCTCGTGTTAACTGGAGTTATATTGCGTGTGGCATCGCCCTACGTCAGCATTATGGAATCAACACGTAAATGTAAAAGTGGTAATAAAGATGATAAAACAACAGAAAGAAAGAAAGTTGAGAAAATAAAGATTCTAGACACGTTGAGCGGTGGTAAACATTCCGTGAATATTTTATTTTAAAGTTTAACTTTCCGTTTCTATCTTACTTAAATGCTTAACTTTCCGGTGGTATTTTATTAAATTATTACACAGTTTCTTCTTAAATAAATATCATTACTGTATATTTATGATTTTTAGTTCATATACTATGAATTTCCACAGCCGCGTTCACATATCTCCCATACAATATTACGTTCACCCAAAGCGGATATACCGAGAAACGTATCCTCCTCACAGGACAAGAGTTCACTATACTCTAATTTGCCTAATGATTATTTTTAATTTTTCAAATAGGAACATTTTTCAAACCTGACGTTTTGTCTGTACCTGTTTCCTCTGCCAGGTCTGTCTGTCAGCTTGAACTTCAAGCAACTTTTCCGGACTGTGTGTAATGCTTGCAGTCGTCCAAAATGTTTTCTGAATTGTTAGTAGCTAAGTGAGACTGTCATTACACCGACGAATATGAAGATGGCAGTTTTCTGGGTTGTTGCGCCGTGTAGTCTGGCAGAAGTTTACTGATGTTTCAATGATGCTGTTGCCTGCAATCACCTCTGAAACGTCAGTAAACTCTGCCAGACTAAAAGGCGCAACGACCCAGAAGAAATCCATCTTCATGTTAGTAGACACTTTCCGATTCAGTTTCCAATACGTTGCTTTCGCTTTGTCACAATGTCCGATGTGGTTTCTGTTACCCACAGTCCTTTGTTTCTGAGTGGGCACTTTCCCAAAAATAAGGCGGCTGTGGCCGAAGTCAAGAATGAATCTTTATTTCATTTCCATACATGAGACCATTTAACAGCTGTTCTGTGATGGAGTATATTTATAGTTATAATTTTGGCATTAATGTACTCTGTATTTCTTGTTGGGTCTACTAGAAAATGACACTTATGAAAGATGTCATGGCCAATATAGTTCGTCCATATTTATTTTTAAAATTTACTTTGATGTTTTTTTAATTACTACGAAGGCAATGCACAGCGGTGTAATGTTCTGCGTTCATGTGACATTGTATCTCCGGACTAGTAATTCATTACATGGATTTCCCTTTAGCAGTCATTCAGTTCAAAATATAAATTAAAACTCTGAATGGAAAAACTCGCTGACTAAATCCCACCCATGTTTTAACTACCTAAGTTCGACATATGATGTGACTATACCACAGAATCGTCTATTCCGTCGTAACATATGTAAATGTAACCGCTAGTTTAGGTATGCGAAATGAATGCTTGG
The DNA here is from genome assembly GCF_977971745.1 of Zootermopsis nevadensis. Classification (NCBI taxonomy): domain Eukaryota; kingdom Metazoa; phylum Arthropoda; class Insecta; order Blattodea; family Termopsidae; genus Zootermopsis; species Zootermopsis nevadensis. The sequence goes on from NW_028259160.1 coordinate 1,851,763, forward strand.
AATTCTGTAAATTAAACCACAAAATACTTGTTTATTCATATATACGCCTATCTGTTTGTGTATGCAGGATGAGCTATGATGGCTTTCTCCCGATGTTGGAACCAGTCAGTTGTTAAACTCATTAACTTATGCTATAATGAAACCACGGGCTGCAGAGCTGACATATCATGAAATAATTGTTTCAAAAAAAAATATTTATTTTACGTAATCTTTTTCTCCTCATAAACACATGTGATAACTTGTTTTAGTTAGAGAAATATGGAGAAGGCATTCGTGTAAGACAAAATGGTTCTGAGTATGACAAATTTCGCCACAAAAGTTCTCGCAAAATAAGATTTCTACTAAGACATCGGTTAAGGCACCTTAATGATTCAAGTTTGAAGTAAAACTGTCAAGCATTAGTGAATTAAACTGGCAGATATTCGAACAGGTTTTTTAAATACCATACTAACCACACTAAATCTATGGTAAGATATTCATTAATAAACCACTGAAACTTCATATAGGAGCCTGTATTAATTTTTATAATACTGAAACATGAAATAACGCTAAATTTCCATTCGGGATCCCGAAAGTAGTTGCCTCACCACGTGACCCTCAAATAATTTTTATTGTGCCATTGGATAGCATTTCGCTCTTCCGTTTCAGAAATCAGCATTATCAAATTCAATGCTCCATCTACTGCTTCTGACTTCCAATAATGCCTGACCATTAACATATTCATCCTGTAGATGGAAATTTCAGTATATGTCGAACGCCAGATAATTCTCAACATTTTCATTACCAAAAGGTGGTAGACATGTTGGCTGTAGTCTTTTGTGTTATGTTAGGCTGTTACCTACAAGACTACACGTCATCACAATCCACAACAAAATTCCATTCGTCGACCGGGTATTTATATTGAAACAATTAAACTGTATATTTCTTATCATCGCGTATTTTAGATAAAATCGTATTAATTAATTCTTGCAAATGTGTGTTAAAATTTTATTCTCTTTTAATGAAAATACTATTACTTACTTTCGTGTTATGTAGTAAATATACAAATTTAATTACACGTCCTGTTAAAATATCTAATATGTCTTATGTATTTTTATTGAATAACTCCATGGATCTAAGTCCTTATAGAGGAGCTGGTAATTAATCTACTAGCCAACAAATTTGCCGCCTTGTATGAAAACCAATTACTGTAATAAAAACAGCCCGCTAGTGGGCCCTTTCTTCAAATGGCTAAAACATTTCACAATTTCCCTCCTTATTTCTTTAAGATCCTACCATCTGCGACTTTGTCTTCCTCCAGGTATTCTGACTAAAATCTTTACACATCGTACATGGATCTACACTCTATAAACTCATGAAATGCCTTTGTAAACATGTACCGGAGTTGTGTTACGGATCAACACATCAAGAAGTTTATCTCTGGAACGCACTTCTTAAATTAATGAACACACAGACCTAAAGTATAAAACTTAGAGGTGGACTGTGTACGAAGGTGCGATCGGAAAGTATCAAGACTGTGTCAATAGAGGGCGAACCGGATGTAGTACGAGCTTCTGCCGCTAGGGGGTGCGGCCTACATTCATAGTGAATCAGTGTGCCAGCCGGCATCATCAATTAGCATTTGTTTCTTAGTTACGGGCGTTTTGGTAGTGCATTACACCGACCCTCCTGCGATTTCGGAATGGCGTGTGCATCAAATTTTGCCAAAGACTCGCCAAAACGGCTACGGAAACCTATGAAATGCTAAAGCAAGCATTTGGGGAGTCCGCAATGGGTCGTGCACAAACTTTTGTGTGGCATTCACGTTTTAAAAATGGCCGAACCTCTGTCGATGATGACGAGCGTTCTGGACGACCATCTTCGAGCACAACGCCCGAAAATGTTACGAAGATTCGGCAGGCCATTCACGAAGATCGACGTCGTACCATCAACGACTTGTGCGACATTGTTGAGATAGGCTATGGGACCTGTCAGCTGATTCTAAAGGAAGAACTCCACATGCGACGCATCCCAGCCAAGTTTGTGCCAAGGCTCCTGTCTGAGGACCAGAAGCAGAATCGACTTCTCATTTGTCAGGAGCTCAAAGATCTTGCCGGATCGCCGGATTTAGCTCCGTGTGACTTCTTCCTCTTCCCAAAGATGAAAATTCAGCTAAAGGGAAGGAGATTTGAGACGATAGAAGAGATTCAGGCAGAATCGCAGATGGTGCTTGACAGGCTGACAAAGAAAGATTTCCAGGGATGCTTCCAGGCTTGGCAGCGGCGCTGGGATCGTTGTGTTCACTCCCAGGGGAACTACTTCGAGGGTGATGGATGAATTTAATACCTGAGATAAGTGTACGGGTTTTTATACGCGCAGTCTTGAAACTTTCCGATCGCACCTCGTATTGTTAATATTAAGAGAATATTTCGTAATAAACTGCGATTATATACACTGATCTTATTGCAAAAAGTCGTGCCAATAGTACAGATTCATTGTGTAGTCTTTCGTGTATCGAAAAGTGTTAAAGTTACAAGCAATGCCTGCGTTTAGTAGGAATTTGCTTGCAGCATTATGATCATCGTGGCAGAAGTACATGGTACCACAAGGTATGTATGGAAGTATGCAGTCTGTCACAACTTGCCACATCTCCGGTGTAAAGCTATGAGAACACGTCCGTCCGAAACGTTGGAAATATCTTGTCGACGATAAGAAAGAATGTGTGTGAATGTATTGATGAAACCTAGACTGTTGAATCTTCTCCTAAAGGGAAAACATCACGTCCTACCTGTTTACTTCCGTTGTTATCTGTACTATCTTTAAGTCTGCCATTAGCGTGTGATTATTCGTTGTAGTTGGATTGTTTCAAATATGTCGGCAGTCCGCAAGACAGATGCTAACTGTTCAGCGCTAGGATGGAATCGATGTTTTCTAGTTGCATAGTATCTATACCCTCGCCTGTCCTTGTGGCCAAGCAGGTTTTCATTTCTCTCGAGGAACGTTTACATACAGTATGATCGTTTTGATATGAGGGCATAGTTCAGTGCCAGCTTTACTTCAGTAAAAACTTTGACAGTGAAAGAGGGAGATTAAAGTAGATTCAAAGCAAGTCAAATCCGATTTATGTGAAGTGTGGCCGAATATCGGAGAACCGACTAGAAAATTAATCAGAATATTATAGAAGAATTAAAAGTTTTTATTCGGCTGTCATGGATTATGTCCCCTTGCTTGGTCAATTTTATAACTAACTTCTTCTGAAATAGTGAGCGCACATTTTCAGATTTCGGCAAACCTCTTTAAAGTACTTGAAGAATTCTATTGTAGAAATAAACGGATCGTTACGGCATAGAATAGAAGCCACACGAAAACTTAAGAGATTTATGATTTACAAGTAATTGACGAGATAAACTGTACATTCGGTAGGCAAGCAAAATGTATAACTTTCATAAGTGCTACAGGTCCCGCCCAATTTATTTCAATATAAAAAGCTAAAATCAGATATTCTGTTATGAATCTCATTCAGTTATGGCTACAACATCCTTATGTCAAACGGTGACCGCTTATAAATATATTATTTATTTATTTATATATTTATATATAAGCCGCCAGGTGGTCTAGCGGTTAGAACGCTGGCCCTGTAATCCTGGGGTCCCGGGTTCGATTCCCGGCGGTGCCCGAATTTATAACTTGTGTTGGGCAAGGCCATGGTCTAGGCAACACGGAGTTTTCCTCCGGGGGCTTCCCCGGTTTCTCCGTGGCATCCCAACAATTACTCCATTCACACACAGAAGAAGGCAATGGCAAACCACTTCTGGATCATCTGCCAAGAACGTATATGAACAGGTCCCAGTCCGAGAAAAGTATGGAAGGATCCTGTTCATATGGACCTGTCGTCAGACAGAACACTAAATAATAAAAATTTATATATACACCTAAAGTGTTAATTTTTTCTGCATTGGTTTGACTCCGTCTTTAAACTGCTTTCACACGTGAGCCCGTGAGCCGCTCAAGTGAGCGGCTCGCTGAGCCTGTATGCAGCTCATGCGGAGGCGATAAGCAATTCAGAGTTCGGCTTACATGACCCTCCGCTAGAGTTACCAACTTCACTCAGTCTCTCCAGCAACATATTTTCAGTGTATTAGCAGCGTTCATCAAATCATGTTGCGACTTGAAGTAATATTAATATTTTAGAGCATAAATATTATAAATGATTAATAAATAGTACCTATTACAAACAACTTAATGGAGTTTTTTTCCCCCCACAATGTGACTCTCCCGTATAAATGCGTTGGCTAGACTGGCTTGATCTGCAGCTCACTGAGCCTCGTGTGAAAGGGTTCCATGTTAAAGCAGGCAAAACTCTCCCCGCCAGTAGCCGCTACTAGCGGCTCATGAGCCGCTCACACAGGTTCAGCGGCTCTCGTCTGAAAGGGTGCAATGCATTTTGCTGGGATTTCTATCCCCAGCAGTCGCTTTGCTGCGTCATGGTGATAAATAAATAAAATAAAATTAGTTAATAGTAATGCATTGCGTGTATTAATAAATTTTGCCGTAATAGATGAGCAGTCTCATTATTTAATTGAATAAAAATTTTCTTGGATATTATCCATCGTCTAGTAAAATATAAAATATAAAACGTAAAACGACGTTTCGGAGATGGGACTCTATCTCCGTCTTCAGGTTCCTACACAGTTGGGCCCACTGGATAGAGCTAATCCCTATCTCCGAAACGTCGTTTTACGTTTTATATTTTATATTTTACTAGACGATGGATAATATCCAAGAAAATTTTTATTCAATTAACTCTTCACCATCGTCAAGAAGTTTTAGATTTGATACTCATTATTTAACCTTCTATTACAGAAACCCGGTCGACAAATGGAACTTTCGGTGGTTTTTAATACAAAATGTTATCATAGATGTTACATCCAGGTATTAGAGTATCACATGCACCATGTTCTGATGGCATGTCGAGTTCAGATGTCAGACTGTCAGCTCGATATAACTGCAGACTCGCTCCTTGATACTCAGCGGACACATGCTGACTGTGTCGGTGGTCTCGTTCTACAAGTACGTCAAACAATTCCATTACGAGGTCCGAAACGACAGTTGACATTCGAGTTTATCCTGACACCTCGAAACTCTCTACTCAGAAACTAAGAACAATGTACAATGTATTACTGCGCAGATGTCAGTCGGTTATACTGTCAGTTGGTTCGATCTGCTGTTATTTTATGACAGTATTAAATGATGAGTTTTATATGGACATGTGAATGAATGATATATTCAAAGAGGACTGTTGGAAATTCTCCATGGTTTATATCACAGCACTGTCTGAGGGTTTGAGCGGTGAAATTGTGGAAAATCACGGAAATCTCATTCAGAATGGCTACGATACGGCCGGTTACATATAAAACATTCTAAGGACAGTTACCGCTGTGATAAGATGTTCTGTTTTATTTCGTAGTGACGACGTTTTATTCCAAAGCTCCCTCTCCCTATCTTCGGTCCATATATTCTTCTCGACCCGTTGTCCTCTAAAGGCCTCAATCTGTGTTTTTCCCATGGGTTGAGCGACAAAGTTTCATACTTATACAAAACAGCATGTAAAAATAAGACTTTTTAAATGTTAAGATTTACGATTTTAGACACAAACATGACATAAAAGTATTATTCAAAATTAACCTGGTCTTTACTTCCTCTTGAGAATTATTTTTATATGTTCCCATCTTTCGCGAATATTTGAACTATTGATCTTTTTTCGAATGATCAATTTATTGTATTTCTGTGCAGTCTGTTGACGAGATTTGAAGAACAGAATTGCAACAGTTTAAGTTAACATGCTGTAGCGTATATAGATGGAGCTTAAATATCGTTTTAGGCATTGTACGTGTGACAAATGGTGCCCATGTTGAATGAGTGTAATGTTCAGAACAGACTTTGAGAGTTAACTTCGCAGATGACACTCAGATAGTGTGTCTATGTATTTTCATAAAGGTTTTATTAATGAGCAAATTTGTTAAGATAATTTATTTACATTCTGTATAGCTACTGCGTATTCTCAGCCTCTATATTTAAACCAGTGTCTCTGCTGTAATTTAATATTGTCTTTGGTATTCTTTGCGGTACTCGAGTTTCTGCTCAATAAATTAACATAACCAGAATAGACCAGAAGTTTGTTCTTAGTCCCAAACCCTCCATTTTGTGTGCATTGTTAATGGCTTGCTCTGAATAAATTCTAATAAAATAGGCTATTAAAATGTGCGCTTGTTAAAATATAAATATCCGCTAGTTCTGTTACTGTTTATAATAATTGGCGTCTCTTTTAACCGTTTAAAGCCAAGTGGAAAATTTGAGGTCATGACCTAATCGTTGTTGAGTCTTAGATTGATGTCTTGAAGGTGTGGATTGGACTAAACTGGTTAACATCCATTTTCAAGTTCTTTAGGTGTAAAGGATTTCTTGATCACCTTGGTAACTGCCGCAGTTCAGAGAACCCTGCACCAGGGAGTTATTTTGATTTTTGATTCCTAAACTTTGATTAAGGAATTTCTCAGTATGCAATTAAATCTGAAGAAGTCGACATCGGACCCCGTGAAAGAGACCTTCTTGAGAAGCAGACAGTCTCTAATCTGGACAAAAATAACCCTGGTACACCTGGGAATTTTTAATATTATCCTCACACCTACATGTTGGTCTCCTGAGTGGTCTCCCTTCCAATGTTAAATCTAAAATTTTGCATGCATTTCCTCATTCACACTCGATTTTATCGTCCCTGAGCCGAGTTGTAATCACGCCCATTTTGTATTCTTGAGGTTCTGGGTTTAAATCTTGACTGGGAGACAGAAAACTTGTATCTTTTTAGATGTTCTTTTTTCAGTACCACCAGGAAATTTCGGGTTAGTACCTTAAATTAGGACACATCTTCCTTCCTTATACTTCCAAATTCATTATCCGTTAATAATGTTATTATTCGATGCTACATAAACTGTGTTATCGGCAGCCATTTTAAATAAACCACAAACCCCCTTCATCTGTTCGCCACAATAGCAAACGTATTTCGTGGAGCTTTCTTTAAATATTGAATCAGTACACAAGTTAAAAATAATGTTTCTTTCGTTTGGAAAATTTACAACGCGAACTTTTTTCACAGAAGTCCACATTTTTTCTTCGTGTGAACTTTTATATCACAGCGAGTAATCACATGTCAGGAACAGTGCACAGCACAAAATCGCCCGATTAGAGTCCAAATAAAATATGCAGCACAGTTGCCTCATTTGCGTTAAGGAATGTGGCATTCAGGTAACTTAGATGTTCAGGCAGCAGACGTCTGTTTTCAACGTTAAAACCTTAGGTTCAAACTCAGGGCAGTTCAGTGCGGGATATTTAGCCGACAAAATTACCATTGTCAAGTCCCGTTGTAGGATTTGTGGTTTTCACAGCGGTTAGTCTGAAGATAGCCTGTCGTCTGGGTTTCTGCGCCGTGTAATCTGGTAGACGTTTATCGACGTTTCAGAGGTCCTTACCACCCAGGAAGATGGAGGCAGCAAGGATCTCTGAAACGTCGGTAAAATTCTACCAGACTACACGGCGGAGCAACCCAGAAGATTTTTTCTGTGTACTTCAGTTGTAGACAGTTTTATTCTTGAATATTTTTTACCTATCATCAAATGTTTTGTCTGTTAAACCATAAAGTAAATAAAACCCAACATTGTGGGAGCAGAAATCACGGTTAAACACCTCTGTGGTCTTCAACTAGCATGTAAGACCAGGCTTCACATCTGTGCGGTCTGATGTCGTAAAGCTTTTTCCCATTCTTTTGCCGTTGGAATATTTATCTATCGACTTTGTCTTTACATATGTTTTTCTATCAAAGATAGGGGACCATAATTAAAGATTCACCAAAAGACCGACCTCAAGAATCTTTCAACTGCGTGAACATGATCATCTATTTTCTTGTACTTAGGGTACTTCCCGAGTCACCCAGATGGCTGCTGGCTCGCGGGAGATTCGAAGAAGCTGAGAAAATCTTGAAAAAGATGGCGCGAGTTAACGGCAAATCTCTCCCTGCCAACTATATGGTACAGCTCAAGGTGAGGGAGTCAGTGATTATATTTGACAAAAGACCTATAAAATTATGCGACTTTTAATGTCGGAGGAGTTCAATGAAAGACATCGCTCGTCATACGAAGTTGATTTCCGTAAGTTCTGTAGTCTACATCTATTGTGCTCTGCGCATTGCAGGTAACCAGAAGTCCAGAAAGAGAGATCACGTGTAGTTTACAGCTCAAATCAATCAACTACTACTGCTACTAGAATGCGTTTACTGATAAAGTTGAACGCAACTGTCAATTGTGGCTCCCGGGATACTCTCTTTTTTGCGGTAGATAATTTATTTTCTTGGAGCTATACTTGACGAGTTCCGAAAAGACTTTGTAGCGCTTGGCGGTGAATCATTGAGTACCAAGCGGGAGCCCACAGGAGACATTTACGTTTAACTTTGTTAGGGAACGCTCTGTACTACTATTGATACCTCTGTGATGTGCGTTGTTACTATTTCTACTAATGCATTACTAGAAAGTCTGAGAAAAAACGTAAGACGACCACATTACTTCAACATTTAAATAATTAAAGCGGCACTACCAGAATAATTAATTGACAATTATATAATTTAGTAATATAATTCTTTGTATAATTAAAATGATATAGTATTAAACTACATTCTATTTATTGAGATGTATTGGCAGTTCACGCTGTAAGGTGTCTTGAAATTTTAGTTGGTATCGAACCAATAAAGTCCCTGCTTTATATCTACATAAATTTGTTATCAATCAGATACGTTTATGAAGATGACGTCTTCTCGGGTGTTGTGCCGTTTAATATGGAAGCGATCGCCTGATAATGGAGACAGTAAGGATCTTTGAAACGGTGATATAATTCCGCCAGACTGCACGGCCCAGAAGAGAGCCAACTTCATATATAACGCCGCGAGAAATCTGACATATCCGTTTATAATCATAAGATCACTAAATTCATTTCAACTTGCTTATAGTTCCAATGTGGCATTTATTTCATTAATGAATTGTCATTTCAGAGGAACCTACTGCTTCTACTTTCAGCGCAAGTACCAGGTTGAACGCTACGTGAAGCAGAAGGAGAGGCGTCGTAATTATGGCGTCCTGGATCTATTCAAGACCCCTAACCTGCGCCGGAAAACTCTAATCATCACGTTTATTTGGTGAGTCTTAAAGTCATAGTTGTTTCTTTGTCACGAACATGCGTAGGGCACTGACAAACTCCAATGACAACTAACTAGCTGTGTCCGTCTTAGAAGGTAACAGTGTACTCATCTAGTCAAGAAATTCGCCTTCATTAATGGAACAGGAAAGTTCAATACAGTATTTACGAAAACCAATCACTGTTCCCTATCCCGAGTTATTCGAATCCAATCCACACCTCAAACCCAACTCCCCTAAGATCCAATTTAGTAATATCCTCCGGTATTGGCTTAAGCCTTGAGAGTGGAATTTTCCCTTCAGGATTTCCAATCAAAATGTTTGTACTCATTTATGATATATATTTTGCGTGCTACATGCCATGCCCACCTAATGATCCCTGATTTGATCATCCTGATAATATTAGGTGAGAAACACAAATTGTGGAGCTTCTCTGACTATCGCCCTGATGGTGGAGGCAACAAATACTTTTGAAACGTCCGTAAATTTCAATTAAAGTAAGATGGCTGTCTTCTGGGTTTGATCTCCTTGTAGTCTGATTGAAGTTAACCGACGTTTCAGAAGTGCTTGCTGCATCCATTATTAGATCGATGAAACGTCGATTAACTTCTACCAATCTAAAATCATCTTTGTACTCATCGCCGTGAGAACCTAAAATCTCACCTACTTTACTTTGTCTACCTATGCTACAAGCATTTCTCCTTCGGCCAATGGTTGTAGCATGCATAGAGATGATATAACTGTATATCAAATCTAAAACTTCTTGACGATAGTGAAGAGTCAATTGAATAAAATTTTTCTTGGATATTATCCATCGTCTAGTAAATATAAAACGTAAAACGACGTTTCGGAGATGGGACTCTATCTCCGTCTTCAGGTTCCTACTCAGTTGGGCCCACTAGATAGAGCTAGGTCCGGAGATAGGGATTAGCTCTATCTAGTGGGCCCAACTGAGTAGGAACCTGAAGACGGAGATAGAGTCCCATCTCCGAAACGTCGTTTTACGTTTTATATTTTATATTTTACTAGACGATGGATAATATCAAAGAAAAATTTTATTCAATGATATAACTGCGTGAAAAGTTTTAGGATCATTTGGTAGACCTAGACTTAGATGGCAGGATAATATTAAAATGTATCTTAAGGAAACTGCACTTAAGTTAACATGACGTAGACCAGTGGCGAGCTCCTATGGACACTAATAAATTGTCGGACTCCATAAAAGACAAGAAACGTCTTGACTAGTTACTCGAATTTGTGCTTCTATAGTAAGACTGCTTTATGGAGAGAGTTAAATTAAATATTATTCTTTCGTCTGTGTATAAATTTTCTAGTAAGATTATTTATATGATTCCTTATTGGTTGGAGTTTGACGGATATTATTTCAGCTATGTATCGTGGATATTTCTGATTCGTAAACTTGCATGAACAAGCACTGATAGGCACCATACAAGAAACCTTTATTTCCTCCTTGAAATTCAATTGCTCTGGCAACATTATACTGGAAATTCCATGTTCCACAGCAGGAAATTGGAATTCGTCAGCTGAGACCACCTCCTGTTTGTCTGGGGAAAAGAGCTACTTTGTTTACTCAAGTAGCTGTATTGGAACCGCATTTCAGAGCTATATTTACATACATTTCCAGATCAGAAGCCAATTGTATCAGCCTGTGTAAAATATTGATTTTGTACTCTGGTAGAATTCTAGATCGAAAATCGTTACAATCCATTTAAATTAGCATTACGCAATCTGTCACGAAGCCCTTCCAACTACGTTGCTCATACGTGGATATTTTACAGATGGTAGGCCACGTAAAATAACAGTGCGATCAATACGACATTGTAAAATAAACTACTATTTAACTAAAGCGTGTTCTGAATTACACCAAAACCTTGTGTTGTATCTCACAAAAGTTTGGTGCAGGAACTTAAGTGATTTAGAAATAATTACAATTTTCTTTATACGTAGGATTTGAGGTTCCTTTATACGGCTTATATATAGCAACGAGGAATGATTTCTTTCGTATCATAATTTCTCGCCTAGATTCAGCAGGGATTCGTTTGTTGAAAGTGTGTTCTCGGGCCAAAGAGTCGAATATTTGGGATTGTTTTTCCATCGGGTTGGATGTTATAATAGGAAAATGCGTTCTCGGCCAACCAGAAAAATATTAATGACCTCGCTCTTGTGTTAAATAATTAGAATATTAATAATAGTAATACGATTTATAGAAATAAAAAAAAATATTTTACTGTCTAATATTTACCCAACATTTTAAACTTGGCTTACCGGACGTGAATTAACAATTGTGAGGAAAGAAATATCTTGTTATTTGTTGGTCTTTGGAATACTGATCGGCTAAATACCTCTGGTGATTTCAAAGGAGACTTCGAAGTTGAAGGCTGTGTTGGAGTTTCCTTCTTTCTAAAGAAATTGATCCGCTTTCAGTTTAATTGTGTCCCTTCTGCTTTGTTTCGTCTTTCTTCATAAGGGGCAGTGCAGCTGGATATAGCTGATTCTGGAGTTGTTCTAGCTATTAGTGTCCTTTCCTCCAGTGACGTTGATCAAGCTGTCTAGCTGGTTAAAACCGTATTTAAAGTCCTTTAAATCCATCGGCGTTTCATTTCTTTTAATTTCAAGCGATTTCTGAAGTTCAGTATAATCCATCTTTCTTAGTTTCCCTGGATGAGAGATTCCTAGCTGATCCACATTAGCCTGGTCCATTTCAAAATCAAGTCAAAAACTTGTTGGGTAGACATTTTTAGTGTCATTTAAAATCCCTAAAAATTATTAACATATTGAGGACAAAGTCCTTCCAGGTGCCATTTACAGTGGACTACATTAAATCATTCTAAGAATTAGCAGTGTTGATAACATTATTTCAAATGCTGCGCTCCTTTCTTAACGTCCTCTAGGTCTGGACTAGATTCTATATCAGTTGCCTTAATTTATTTATGCATTATCGTATGTGCATAGTAATTTCTGTACGTAGAAGTCACTTTCTGGACCTTTGGTTGCGGTAACGGAGTGGTGTTAAGACGCAGAAACACCTTCCTTCACATTTTGTATAATGTCATTAAGGTTCTCAAGGTAACCATGAGAATTTTTTTCTAAATACGTAAGGCCTTTAGTGATAAATTATTCTATGAATATTTCCGTCTTCTGGGTTGTTGCGCTGTGTAGTCTGGTCGATGTTAACCAACGTTTCAGAGGTCATACTGCCTCCGTCATCAGGGCGATGAATTCATGGCCCTGATGACGGAGGCAGTATGACCTCTGAAACGTTGGTTAACATCGACCAGACTACACAGCGCAACAACCCAGAAGACAGAAATGTTCATACTCATCGCCCTGATGACGGAGGCAGTATGACCTCTGAAACGTTGGTTAACATCGACCAGACTACACAGCGCAACAACCCAGAAGACAGAAATCTTCATACTCATCGCCCTGATTACGGAGGCAGTATGACCTCTGAAACGTTGGTTAACATCGACCAGACTACACAGCGCAACAACCCAGAAGACGGAAATATTCATACTCACCGCTGTGAGAACCTCAAGTCTTACATAAATTATTCTCCTTACAACAACTTTTCGATATAATAATAAATCAGTCAAAGAGTCGATCTTTTAACAGTGACCGAGTACTTATGATCGGACCTTTACCTCACCGACGACACTACTTTGACCCTACCCTTAAAACTTCATAGAGTTTTCAGTATAAACTAAGAAAGACTCCCCCTTCTATATTAGCCCAAGCAGCGGGGCCAGCTTAAATCTTAGTGGAATTTCTTCTTCCTTGGCAAGATATGTTCTGGCAGGTAAAAGAGACCTGTCTAGTCCACGTCAAACACATGCATTGAAAAGCAGCCCCCTCTTTAATTAAGTCAGCCAACTTAGGAGCGTTGTCAGTAGCAGCCAGCACGTCTCGGTTTGCTGCCTTACCAGTCAAATTCAAATTGCAGAAGTTGTCCCTTTCCTTAATACTACGTTACCAGCCATGCATGTCCCCAGATGGTGATTCAATAGAAGCTTCACACAACCACCGTTTCAAATCACCACAAAGGCTCGTAGCCTTTTAATTTCCACAAGACTACACGATAGTAAGACGTGTTTAAAAACAACACTTTCAACCATTGAAAAGTTATGACGGTGATGGTGATTGGATTTTGCTGAGAATTCGATCCAGTGGCGGCTTTTGTGAAAAAGATAATGAACTATCGGGTTACATAAAATTCATGAAGTGTCTCTTATTCTTAGCAGGTGGCAGTTTCTCAAGAACATTGTCAAATGAAATCACTACAATCATCCAACTGTAACGTCGTATTATTTAAGACAGCGTCGTTATATACCCTGGGACACATTCACATGACAAAAACTCATAGGCGAGTGGGAGTTCCAAGGTTCAAATATCAAACCTGAGACTACAATGTTGAGTACTTTCAAGGTCTTTCCCATTCATTCTATAAAATGTCACTATGATAAATTTGGCCACGACTGCTTCATTTCATACCTTAACATTCATTCTATAATTTTACTATATGATCTGATATCATGAAAGCAACGTTAAATAAAGTGCAGATAAAACCACGGAACGAAAGAAATAATACGAGGTGCGATCGGAAGGTTTACAGACTGCGCCTATAAAAACCCGTACACTTATCTCAGGTATTAAATTTATCCATCACCCTCGAAGTAGTTCCCCTGGGAGTGAACACAACGATCCCAGCGCCGCTGCCAAGCCTGGAAGCATCCCTGGAAATCTTTCTTTGTCAGCCTGTCAAGCACCATCTGCGATTCTGCCTGAATCTCTTGCCAAAGACTCGTTAAAAACGGCTACGGAAACCTATGAAATGCTAAAGCAAGCATTTGGGGAGTCCGCAAAGGGTCGTGCACAAACTTTTGTGTGGCATTCACGTTTTAAAAATGGCCGAACCTCTGTCGATGATGACGAGCGTTCTGGACGACCATCTTTGAGCACAACGCCCGAAAATGTTACGAAGATTCGGCAGGCCATTCACGAAGATCGACGTCGTACCATCAACGACTTATGCGACATTGTTGGGATAGGCTATGGGACCTGTCAGCTGATTCTAAAGGAAGAACTCCACATGCGACGCATCATGACAACGCGCCAGCGCACACCGCCCTCAACGTTCGGCAGTTTTTGGCCTCAAACACCATGGCCGTCATCCCGCACCCTCCTTATTCGCCGTGTGACTTCTTCCTCTTCCCAAAGATGAAAATTCAGCTAAAGGGAAGGAGATTTGAGACGATAGAAGAGATTCAGGCAGAATCGCAGGCTGACAAAGAAAGATTTTCAGGGATGCTTCCAGGCTTGGCAACGGCGCTGGGATCGTTGTGTTCACTCCCAGGGGAACTACTTCGAGGGTGATGGATGAATTTAATATCTGAGATAAGTGTACGGGTTTTTATACGCGCAGTCTTGAAACTTTTCGATCGCACCTCATATATATGCGTAAAATATTGTTCGCATTATTACAATATCTGTTCCAGTCCATTGTTTAGTCTCATACATTACAGTTCACGTCGAAGTTCAATGTCTTCTTGAAATCCTGTAACTAAAGTTGTAAGCCTGTGATATATCATGAGCCGTAAATAGTGTTCTTAGTATCTATATTTATCGGGATTTGACAGAAAATAATACTCAAACTTATCGGGTATGTGGTACAGTCGACACGTGATTTCTATTTCAGCTCCATCAGAGACAAGTGTGGAAGATGTGAGTAAGTTTGCAAGCTCGTGCAGAACGTTGAACAAATTCACATGCTTCGCCGATCACGAGGTTCTTAAATTTTTGACTTACTTCAGCCTTTTAAATCAATACGTTTTACTGATGTATTTATTTTGAAAGAAATGAATTAAATAAGATAAAAAATACTAAAACTACTAAAACATCAAGCGGGCTTGATGGTGTAATGCACCAACTAAATTTAGCTTCACTAAAGATTGTATTTTAATATATATATATAAATTTTGCCACGAATAAACTGATTGTTTTAAGATTTTAATAAATTGTTTTGAGGTATTAATTACAATATATTCGCTAATACAAGTCTCAAGTATTACAGATACACCAACGATTTCCGCACGTTTATTTTAACGTGACGTAATTAAATGACACCTTTCCTCATAGCAGGATTTGAACCTTCGACTTTTAAAATACATTTAAATCTGCTCTGTGTCGTAGTATGTAGAATTTTCTCTTGTTGCTGTGCTACTATATGGAAGAGCAGTGCCTCGTG
Organism: Zootermopsis nevadensis; assembly: GCF_977971745.1. Lineage (NCBI taxonomy): Eukaryota > Metazoa > Arthropoda > Insecta > Blattodea > Termopsidae > Zootermopsis > Zootermopsis nevadensis. Next base: position 1,867,243 of record NW_028259160.1, read on the forward strand.
GTAGATATCACATCCTTCCTTCATATATATATATATATATATATATATATATATACATACCAATACAATCTGTGAATCCATTTCCCTTTTAATCGAATGTAATGGAAATCTCTCCGAATGGCTTGACTTCTGGACATCTGCGTCACAAGCAGACGTCAAGAACGTCAAGTTCACTTGAAGCACTTCGTCATATAAATTCGTTATTTGAGATATAACATTTTGATATTCCATCTATCATTCACAGGTCTGAAACTTGGGGAGGCATTGCAATCGTGCGTTTATACATGACATGTCTGCCGTCTAAGTTTATTATTATTTGTAGTGTTCTGTCTGACGACAGGTCCATATGAACAGGATCCTTCCATCCTTTTCTCGGACTGGGACCTGTTCATATACGTTCTTGGCAGATGATCCAGAAGTGGTTTGCCATTGCCTTCTTCTGTGTGTGAATGGAGTAATTGTTGGGATGACACGGAGATACCGGGGAAGCCCCCGGAGGAAAACTCCGTGTTGCCTATACCACGGCCTTGCCCAACACAAGTTATAAATTTGGGCACCGCCGTTAATCGAACCCAAGACCCCAGGATTACAAGGCCAGCTTTCTAACCGCTAGCCGTCTAAGTAATATAATTAATTCGTTTTAAATCGAAGGGACTACATTTCAGGTCGATAGAAGGAGTTTTATTAACGATTCTAATTGCTGTTTTCGGGGTATGTTGCGTCGTATAGTCTGTAGTTTACCAACGTTTCAGGAAGTGCTTGCTTCTCTGATGATGGAGACAGTAAACATCTCTTAAACGTCGGTTAACTTCTACCACACTACACATGCATCAACCCAGAAGATAACCATCTTCATGCTCGGCTCTGTGATAACCTGAAATCTAATTTAACGGGTATTTAATCGAAATTCATTAATTTTATGCAAGCTTTACATACGTTATTAAATAATGTCAATTTATTTTATTTATTCAAGATATTTTTCTAATGTCAACGTTAGGTAGGTAAGTATAAGAATAAGATATTTAGATCTGTGAATAATGTGAGGTTTAAAACTAATATGTTGATGGAATTTCCAAATATCAGCAGTTCTTAGTTTTTTACTTTATTCAACGACGTTTCGTACACAATATGTATATAACGTGAAAGATGACGTAATTTTGGATGGCGTATAGGGAAATGGCCGTGACCTACTTTAGTGTATCATTATAGCCTGTTTATTGGAAAACTCTACGTCAGCAACATACGTTTCTGAGCAGGCAAGAATTATATTTGGAACCACCAGTATACAGACTAGGAGCAGACCGTTCAAATTTATCGCCAATTGCTTTTTGGTTATTGACAATACCGATGAGGAACACTGTAATTAGTATATCTGATGTAAGCATTCAGTTCGAAGGCTTCAGTATTTGGGGAGAAAGGGCAGGTAGGAATTAAAAGGCTTTGCTCAAGCTACGGTGTTCGGATTCCTTTCGCGAGATTAATGTCACTGTCCTCTATCTTTGTCCGTTGCTTGGTTACGTGATAATAAGACGCTGTTAGAATTATAAAACAGTTGGATTTTCTTCTTCTAAACTTAACTGATATTGCACTGATTCCTAGCGAGGTAAATTTATTTCGCATTTACATTTCGGACGCGAAGCCATCAACGTTTCTTTTGCATTTTCTCCAAGGTGTAGGAAATGAAGCTCCTAAAGGTAAAATAACTACAAATTCGTGTTTTAAAAAGTAACGTCTTGGACTAAATTTGTTTTTATGCAAAATTAACTATATCAAACATAGAGACATTCTTTACAAGCTAATTTTCCCGCCTTTCATAAAAATCGAAAATTTGTTTGTGTGTTCACAAGAGCCGGCTATTGGTCACTATCCTCAATTTAATTAAATCCAACCTATAAACTCCCACCCTATTTCCATAAGACATATTTTAATATTATTCAATAATAATATTATTCCTTCAAGTTTACAGATAAAATTTTGTACAAAAATGTAAGAAACATTAACTTAATCTTTGTACAAGGTAAATTATTTTTCTCTTAGTGTTTTGGTTTATAGATGACATTGTTTTGTTACTTCAACACTTATGTTGGTAACATTGATCATTTGTACCATCTTCTCTTTTACACATTTAATCAGAGTTATCATAACGCAATCAGTAACCACCGAAATTTGAGCCCAGAAAGAGGTTCGGTTTCTCACCAAACAAAGAAAAAAGTTAAACTTCTCGGTGAGTTTATTAATTTTTACGTATAAATATCGTGTTTTATTTTACAATGTTATTAGGCTATTTCATTTGATGTAAACATTTATTCAACAGACAACGTCGTATTTACGTATTATGTTTTATTATTAAATAGCACAAACTAAGATTAACATTCTAGTTGTAGCCAATCTCAAAGTCGTATGATATATCGTTAATTACCCCATGCAAATCATTTTAATGACCGATAAAAACTTCTTAATTAAGTTCATAATTTATGTTCATCACCAAGCATCAATTAAGTTATCGGGTCAAGGTTATATGGACGAGGCATTTAGTATGCATAAGATATATTAGAAAGGTGTACAGATTTTAGTCTTTAAGAGAGAACATTTGAAAAACCTAGACGTAGATGGGAAGTTAAAATTAATAATAAATTAGTAGATTGTGAGGGTGTGTAGTGGATTTAACTGGCGTAGGATAGGATTTGGTAAACACTGCAATGAAAGAGTTGATTCCATAAAAGTCGGGAGACTGTATCACCAGCTGAACAACTATCAGTTTCTCGAGAATTAGCCTCTTTTTGTTTCACCAGTCATCGTAACACAGAGAGATGATTCTTTCTACCCCAATCCGTTATAGAAGGTAAGAAATTGCGTATGAAAAGTGCATTTGTCTTTTCAGCCCCTTTTAAGTTTGAGGCAATAAATAAACATGTGTCTACATTTAAGTTAATGTATTGCCTCTAATAAAAGGTCCGTATGATACAGCATCCTCTAAAGGAAAACTGACGTAGACTGTATCTTGAAGAAAAACTGATGGAAAAGAATGGTTAGTTCATGAATTTTGTCTCCGGCCCCATTTAGCACTGTCTGAGAAAATAAATATCAAAGGTAATAGATTTATCAGCTGAATGTAAAAATTTTCACTGAGATGAACAAAAGCCAGTGAGTAAAAAGGTTAGTCTATTTCAGTGGTCGGCAAACCGTGGGCCGCATTGTGTATTTATTTGTAGAGGGCCGTAGAAAAAAAATCCTAATTCCGTAGACAGTAAGCAAAACTGAATTTATTTAACTGGCAATGTATAATTAGTATTCACTTAAAAACGGATCATGGCTGTATTTATCAGTACAAATGAGTTCACGTAAAGACGTTTATTAGATTTCATACAGTTGTGAATTTCATAAAACCTTTTGTTGTTATTACCACAGTAATTTTCATGTTGTTTTGTTAAATGCCATACGGTTTGATTAACAGAACAATGTACCTTTGCGTGAAAAAGCGATTTTAACATGAAAGACCTACATCTACAGAACTTATGTTCCATTAATATTTTTTTCTCGATTATTTACCTCTACGCTTTTATATATCAATTTTCCTCTCAGTCGCAGAAAGATTTCCCTTCTCTGGGCAATTCCCAAATCATGTGACGATAAACAGAAACGTCCCTAGGGGGGAGAATCATTTTATTCGGGTCCACACCCTAAAATTTCTAGGCGAACAAGAAGTCAAATAATGTGAAAAGACGACCGATAACCTGTAAGTTTAACATCGCTAGGCCGAAGTTGTATATTTATTTTAAAACGTATTCTTCTCTCTGTTCTGCAACTACTATGAGAAAAGTATACTTTAATATCTTCGTATATTAACATTTAATGGGCCTCATAGCACGCACATTAATCGGACTAGGACTTACATGCCCTCTCTTGGTCGCATCATCGTTTCTGTTGTGTAATCAGTGCGCATGTTCTAATGAAGCAAAGAAGGCAGTGCTGAATATTATTTGATCAGCTGTGCCGTCCCGTTGCATAAACCGTGCCGCAACGAGCAGATCCAATATCATTACTATGAAATAAAATTGCCAAGAGGACTAACGTGAATAATACCGGCGATGTCAAATGACTAGCCACTTTGACGATAAATAATTGAAATATTGAGAAAGTGGAGATGGGACTTAAGATCGTGTCCAGTGACGAGCTTCGATACTAGTGATTTTTAAACTTTTGGTTCTGCTACCAGGGAGTTACTTTTACATTTAATTAACATAATGAAACTTTTAAATTCAACATATTTTTATCCCTTTCCCTCTTTCTTTCTTTCCTACCTATATTTTTCTTTTTCCCCAAATTTTCATTTTCATTATTTGTTTCTCTTATGTCTTTCGTACCCTCCAAAATATGCCATTAACACAACAGCAATGAATGAATTATCATTGCTTTGTGTTACGTTATTTGAACCTTTTTCCATTACTTCGCTGTCAAGCGAGCATAAATCTGTGATACGAATAAATATTACAGTCTAATGTCAGGTTTTTATAAAGGAAAATTGTATTATGTTCTGAGTTCAACAACAGCACATATCTTCTTAAGTTTAGCCGTTTTTAACCAAACTTTTGCGTGCGGTTGGCATTCCCTGCCTGCCTCAGCCTCCTCGTTTCGATCACTCTAATAATATAGCTTTAAACTACATAAACCACGTAGTATAGATCGATTCAGTGCCTTGACGAAGCACAGATATGTAAAAAAATCTAATGTTACAATTCGACTATTAGAAGAGAGTTCAGGAAGTCGAAACTTATTCGATTGTCACTGGACCTAAACGCAGTTTATTATCGCAGTTTTATAAACAAGCTCTTGTCTTTGGTTTGTGCTCTTTCAGAGTCTTAGACCTTGTAGTGATACAAGTTATTTTAAAAGTGTCATTTGCGACGTTGCAAAGAATCCTTCTCACAGAACAAATATTTTGTAAACAACCGTACACCGAGCCAGGGAAAATCACCAGGAACACAGACCAATAACAGGGAACATACAAAGACGAAGTTCAGCCACTTAACAGGCATACAGGATAGTAGATAATATGCCCTGATGATAGAGGCAGTATGCACCTCTGAAATATCGACCTACTTCTGCCAGAATATACGGTGCAACATCCTGTACTGTACATCTTCATTGCCATACTTGAAACAACTGAAATAATTAAAATACAAATAATTATTCTTTGTTAGTTAATCCTCGCGTATTTCACTTTGTTTATCCCTAAATCATAATTGTTCTTATGTCCATTTCTTCACTCAGGTACGTCTATTTTGATACATTTCGCTCGCTGTTGTGAGGACTGGGTTCCGTTGTAAGCGATCAGAAAACTAACTAGAGCGGATTCCTGCGCAAGCGCAAGACAGTCCCTAGCTAGGTAACGCCATTCCTGCGCACTATACGCATTGCTGTAAATGGTAAACTGTGTTTTAAAACTAAAACGTAAGTGGGCTTACGCTAACGGGGGTTTTGTAGTGGCGGAAAGCCTTGACTATTCAAACTAGAGCTATTGCTACAGGCGAGAGATGATCCCATCAGGCAACTTGTGTAAAAATTATTTTGGTTGGATGGCTCTCTAGAATTTGAACCCAGAAGTGTTGGGATCACTTTGACTGAGGGCCTCACAGAAGTGCCCACCCCACACATTGCTGACGTCACGGGGGGGGGACACGCTTTCTGACACTATATGTGCAATAGCGGACTTTGGTATTAACGCTATTGAACATTCTGACTCTTCTTTGGAGTCTTAGGAGTTAGAGAAAATAAATTCTTGCAGATGTCAGCACCGAACCTTATCACATGGTTCCCATTTGTAAACATTGCACGTTCTGGGTGTCTCAGGTTCACGAATACCAGTGTGTACGTGGGGCTATCCTACTACGCGCCAGTACTCGGTGGTGACGAGTTCCTCAACTTCTTCCTGGCAGGAGCAGTTGAACTGCCCACGTACTTTTTCCTGTGGCCCGCCATGGACTGTTGGGGGCGGCGCTGGACTCTGTGCACAAGCATGATAATAGGAGGCGCTGCTTGCCTTGCCACCTTCCTCGTGCAGAAAGGTGCGTACGAGAGGACACAGCAGAGTCCTTCTTGAGGAGGTAATGATCTCGTCAAAAAATTCCCAGCCTTCTACAAAACCCAAAAGTTCGTTACCACATTCACAAAAGCCTACCACCGGTCCCTATCCTGAGCCGTATTGATCAAATCCACAACCACCATCCCCATTTCGTTACAATCACTTTTAACATTATCCTTCCATCTACGCCAATGGATTTCGAGTATACTCTTCCCCTCAGGATGTCTAACCAAACGTTTGTATACATTTATCTCTCCCATGTGCTACATGCCCCGCCCATCTCATCCTCCCCAACGACATAATTTCTACCTTTCAAATCGTTATAATCTTATACTCTTCTCATTTAATCTGATGCTGTAGAAACACTTCAATTGAAACAGCGTAATTAAATTAACTAATCGATCAAGTTTTACCGTAGTTTGGAAATTAGTGTTCCCAAAAACGTCCTTTGCGTTTCAACAATGAAGTTACTGATAATCAAACTAGTCTCAAATGAACTATATGAATGAGACTATATTTAGCAAGTATATTGCATTTCTAAGATGTTGAACTATTTTATGATACCAATATTTTTCAGTTATAGATCGTGTTACATGAAACGGATTTGAGAATATAATCACTTATATTCTTCGCAAGATACTGATGGGGTGATTAAATCAAAATTGTTAAATGGGCAAGACACCTAGCACGTACGAGCTACGAGAAATGCATACTAAATTTTTTGTCTTAAAAACCTAAAGAAAGACAATGACTTGGGATATTTAGAAGTTGACGGGAGGATAATATTAAATTCGATTCCAAAGTAGGCCAAGTGGCGGGTTTTATAAACACGTAATGAGCCTTCAGATAAAAAAAGACTAACTGAACCACTACTAGCTTCTTAAGAAACACTATCTAACATGGAGTTAGTTATCTTTTTGTGTGTAAAACTGAATGAAATATTTCCATGTGTTTCACAAACACATTTCTCCAACTGAAATTTTAAACTATTTCGTGGGTACGCATAGCAAGCCTACAATATGAATTTTCGATTAATCGTGATTGTGGTTTCAGAAGCATGAGCTCGAGGGGGCTTATGGACCTTCCTACGACCACTCGAACATGATGATTGGTTGAAGCGTACACATACTTGTGTCCTGTAGATAGCGCTATCTGTTTCGAGGCCTCGGATTTGTGAAACGATTACATCTATAGTTTGGTCCAACACTTCAGTAAGAGTAACACAAAAAAACCGAGAAAGAAATTGCTCTTTTATTATCTTCCCTGTTGATTAAGGTTTATTTCTAATATGGATCCGTGATTGATAATTCATTATACTTCTATATTTTGATTCGGGAAAACTGAAGGTAACTGGTTATTTGGACAGGACGTAGGATAATGAACGGTTTAGGAGGGACTGAAAAATAACAGAAACACTGAATAAAAATCATAATTCAAACAAGTACCTCTCAAGTGCGTATCAGACACGTTTCATGACGTGATGTGTTTGTCATCAGTTCTTAAATAGAGACCTGCATTGAATACGACTGTCTTCCGAATTGTAGCGTCGTGTAATCTGGTACAAATTTAACGACGATTATCGCATTTATGATTGAGACAGAACCTCTGAAACGTCGGTATGTTTAGATCGGACTACTCGCGTTACAAGCCAGAAGACAGATTTTTACTTACCGCCTTAAAACCCTCAAATCCTACTTACAGACCAGCATTAAGTACATCTGCAACCCCACGTAGACCAGGGCCTGACTAGAGGCAATTTAGCTAGCAGATATCACGCTGAGCGTTGCCTCTAATATATGATTGCTGTGGGTGTTTAAACGAGGTAGGCCATGGAAGTGTAATCATGCATACAGCCGAGATTACATGTCCTAATGTGTGCATAACGACTAAGTATATAGATCATTTTGTACAGATTACTTACAGCTCAGCTTTCTCTGACGTTGTAACAAAAACTACTTGTTACGCTATCAGTTTCGGAGAAACGGAGAGAATAACAAACTTGGAAAGGTTAATCCCTTCTTTGGAATAAACATTTAAAAGTTTATTCTTTCCAGTTTCGAATATATCGTTGGTATTAACATTAATTTATTTTATACAAATTTTATTTTTATTTTGAGATTATGAAGATGGCGGGCTGTCTTCCGGATTGTTGCGCCGTGTAATCTGGTATCCTGACTGACTGCTTGCTATATCTCAAACCGATTACTCGCGTGCGGCTTACTCATCGCCCTGATGATGGAGACAGCAAGTACATCTGTAACGTTTGTGAACGGATACCAGGTTACACGGCGCTACAACCAAGAAGACAGACGTCTTCAAAATTTAATTTTGGTTTTTGGTTACAAGAGATATAAATTGCTCAATTATTGTCTGTTATAGATATATGATACTGTAAATATATATATAATTGATTTTATTATTATATTTCTTTAACATATTTACGCTGATTTTTTTTAAAAAAATAAAACCCGCTTATTACATTTACTAGGTTTGTAAAATACTATTCACGGCTTGAATTGACAAAAGATGGCAAAATGTTATTTTTGAAAACAATGTCATATCTAAAATACGTTTATATAAGAGAAAAATATGTATTTTAAGCGATATATATTGTTTCTAACATGCAACATATCCTAGAATGTTTCAAATTAGATTTATCTCTATTATATATAGTGATAGTACGCTGTAAACGACTTATTCAGAATTTTTTCTCTTAATAATAGCAACTGAATAATTGTGGCACACGTTTTGTCTTTGAAGGGACATTTTAAATCCAAATGGTGGGCTCGCAGATAAGGTGACGCTATTCTGGGCGGGGGGGGGGGGGGGGGGGGGGGGTGTCAGTATAACCTTCAATGCAAGGGTTACAGCCGTAATATACGGCTATCGATTTAGAAAATAAGACCAACGTATGGTTGAAATTTATTGGACTTTCATCTGCGCCAATTTATTCATATATTCGCATAGTATTTTTCAGGTGCAGGAAGACGAATGAAACGTATGTAACAGTCTAGTCTAGCGATTTTTTTTAGTAATGTGTCAGGGAATTATGAATAACCCTGTATTGTAAACATTTATCTGAGGGGACAAAAGAAAGTCATGATCGAAGTCTTCCGGGAACATACCCAACTCCTCGGTTTCAGTTAGAATCGGCTGATAAATAAAATTAAAATAAAAAAGTTACTGTAAGAAGCAGTAACCCAGTTTCGAACCATAGACTTCTCGCTGGCAGTGATTGGTACAGAGGCCTATCTGCACTATCGTGCTATGGTAATTATTAAGGATACTTTAATGCAGTGTTATGAACAGCAAAAGATGATACGTTTTCAAAAGTTCTTTGTCGTTTCTTCTGCGTTTATTGATAATGTCGAAAACAACTGTCACTTCCAGACTTCCGGCTGGAACTACATGACTCACTCTCAAGATGTAAATATATGAGTCAAATATCGCTATAAAGACAATTAACTAACTAACTAGATGGCTTACCGAACCCGAAGGTTCATCACCGAATTAACCAAAGCATAAAGACAATTAAATCAACTTATTTATATTATAACAGTTACTGCCGGTTGCCGGAAAGACAGTTGCGTTCAGCGTTATCAGTGAACGCACTGTATAAAGTTATTCTATAAAAGCCACCCAACCCCCTCTTTGATTTTAATTCTGCACAACGACGGCTTGTGTCCTCCAGTGAATTAGATGGAAAGGCAAGTTCAATATTGATATAAAAAGTATTTCTAATGGAGTCACTTCACGTATGATCCCCAATAATAACTGCCATGGTCTTGCATACATTTAGCGTCTCGATCAATTTGGCAGTTCTTTGGCGATGCTATTCAGAGCAGTCGCTGTCACAAGCCAAGGCCACTTGCATGTTTTAGTACTAACTACCTTCTGCCTTGTTTTTAAAACCTTGAATATTTAAAAAAAGTAGAGTCTTCTTTTGTTAGATTGATGTGTTACTGAGACGTGCTTACTTTTACATCTAGACACACGACGGAGTTGAGCTTTGTCAGTTGATTGTCTATTGAATATTATCAATGCGCATATAGCCAAACCGATGCATACTGTAGGACTTTTCCACGTATTATTCCTTTGAAGTTGAAGCTCGTCAAAATTATATTTAAAAATCCATTCCGTACCTCAAACAAAACACTACACGTTATCACTAAAAATATCAATTTGTTAACACTGTTTAAGGACATAATGCCTGTTTACACCGATAATAAAACAAAATCCATGAAAACAAAATGCAGACTTTCTAATTGTTACAACACCTGGGACAAAGGTCTATAGGCACCAATGAGCTTTAAAGTGTTAATTTAAAAACACAACGTTTCGGAAGGTGCCTCTGAATCCGTAATCAGCTAAAACTAATTAGTTGGGTCCAATGGGAAAATCTAATGTCAGCCCCCAGTGAACTCAACTGATTACGGTGCTGTGTAGCTGTAAGCTCCCGAAACAATATTTTCTTTTAACCAATAGACGTCTATTGTTCAATTAGCAGTAAGCCGTGAATGTGCGGCAACTTCTCCGACTTACCTGTGATGCGTGTGCTCGAATTACTATCCTGCAGGGGCTAAAACACTTGCGTCAGCCGCTTTTGGCTTGGCACATTGTACTCACTGTGCCCACATGCTTTTGCCAATCCTAGCCACGAAAATACACCACTTCGTCTATAGAAATTCAGACCACAATACCTGTGGATGTGAAAACCATTAGTCACAACGTTCTCCCTTATCAGAAACTGTGTTAGACTAGGAGGTTCATCTAGAATTAAACTGACAGACAGCTGCATGTTGTGATATTCTTCTGAGTTTTGGCGCCATGTACACTCGTCGGACCAAGAAGTGTAAACTTCAGCCCTGAAGATGGAGTCAATATGTTACTCCGAAACGTTCTCATCTACCGATGAGTGTGTATTGCTCCAGTACTCAGAACATAATCCATAGCGCCAACATCAAATCAAAAATGGTATTTCCCCTAAAATGTTAGGAGTGTCTTGACTAGCTAAGTGACTATTAGCTTCTTTGTACTCTGCACTGTGGAGTGTTGGTTATTTCGTTTTATGGTTTGTTTTCCAGACACTAACGTTACATTGGTTCTGTACTGTGTTGGGAAGATGGGAATTTCTTCGTCCTTCGTGGTGCTACCGCTCATGGCTTCAGAGCTGTATCCGACAGTGGTTCGTGGTCTTGGAATGAGTACGAGTTCAGTGGTCGGTATGCTCGGACCCATCTTCATTCCATTAGTCGTCTATTTGGTAAGCCATGATTTTTCAGCGTTTAAATTTCGTACAGGCTTTGTAGAAACATTGTAATGGAATATAATCATGTTGTATCTTTTTACCCTCAGAAGACTTTGTGGTTGTCCGCAGTAATTTGTAAATATTCATAGTAATTTATTGATTAGTCATAGATGATTCGTAAGTATATTCCGGTAATCGAAAGTGTGAATGAACGGAAGCATCTACGGAGGTATTCGATCCTTGGTTCAATAACTGACGTCATACTTAAGACCTTGAAAATAAAACAGTTGGACAATAATAACGAGTATGAGAAATGGACGATATTATTTTGAGTTGTACACCGTGTGGATTCGTAGTAGATACATACGTTTAGGGGACATCCCGTCTCCATCTTCAGGCCTAAAGACTAATCATCAGTCTTTTATACGTATTGTTTCTGTACTATGATGACTGATAATATTTGCATAAATGAAGTGTATTTAATATTATATATTAACCAAGTGAGAATTATCATATGTAAATTTAAAGGTGTTCTTCATATAAGAAGTTTTTATAAAAATTTTCTATCACAATAATGTTACAAAACTGTATCCATTCATCAGAAGACCTCAAATTGAGAATCTCCTGACCTTATAATTATGTGCTCTGGATTATATTTATATTTTTAGAACAAGGACGAACTTTATATGGAATTAGAAATAAATTATATGAAACCAGAATTGATATATTTTCACTCGCTCTGGTTTCCTGCGTCTCATAATTTGCCGATGTTTCATCGATCTATCGAATGTGCATAGAAACGAATGTACGTACAGAAAAACAAACAACAACTCCCTCTTTGTGTCCTTGATAAAGCACTACTTCCAGCGGAACAAATGCGAACAGGACGTTAACGTTCTGTAACGTACTCATTCATTAATTTATTTCGCATTGTTACTCCTAAACTATGCCGGCAAAAAAAATAGAAAACACGATGTTCGTATCAAATATTCCATTAAGTGTCTTGTGTAAGTACTGTGCACAGCGCTGTCAATTAGTCACATTGAAAGCGCCATATCATTGTTCACTTCAATCGACGTTTTAATAATCGACTATTGTTCACTTCACAGATTAGTCCTACTAAACCATTCCGGCGAGTAAAGCATTCTATATTGACAGGTAGAGAAAATAATGTTTTAATTCTCCACCGCTATTTCCCATTTAAATGTTGCAATGTGGTGGTACCTCGTAAATTCATTCCACACTCAAAATCAGTGTCTCTACTAACAATAAAGTATTACATCAGCAATGGGTTCTGAGGTTTTTTTATTCAGGGGTAAAGACGATGTACCGCCACGGTGGTCTAGCGGTTAAAACGCTGGCCTTGTAATCCTGGGGTCTCGGGTTCGATTCCCGGCGGTGCTCGAATTTATAACTTGTGTTGGGCAAGGCCGTGATCTAGTCAACACGGAGTTTTCCTCCGGGGGCTTCCCCGGTTTCTCCGTGGCATCCCAACAATTACTCCATTCACACACAGAAGAAGGCAATGGCAAACCACTTCTGGATCATCTGCCAAGAACGTATACGAACAGGTCCCAGTCCGAGAAAAGGATCGAAGGATCCTGTTCATATGGACCTGGCCTCAGACAGAACACTAAATAAAAAAATAATAAAAAAAGACGATGTGTCATGGTACTGACCACTCAACTCCATAATACCGAGGTTAAGAATGAGTGGAGCTATGCCTCCATTCCTTAATACGTATTCATGTCGTGATTCTTAATAACTAAGTACCGATATCAACGTAAAAAATAAATAACACTCTAAAACTGAAGACATTTCGGATATTGGCGCTATCTCTGCAGTTAAGAAGATAATGTCTGTCTGAGCGGAGAATTGACTTGATCTTCAAACAGACGTGCCTATCTTTGCATCCATTCTCATAAACAGTATAAAAAAATTTGCTGACTCTCAATTCTATGTTTTCTAGATTTTTAGTGTTTCGTCTTATTCTTCTATTTTTAGTAGTTAATATTTGATATGTAATTTAGTGTCTTAGTCGGGTCAATGGTAACTCATTCATAGTATCAAATAGCATGCAGACTGCTCCAACATTGGGAACATTTACAGTAAGCGGCGATGTTTTTAGGACGGCATTCAGCGTAACTTCACGGCTTAAACGCTTAGTCAGTTATCCGCTCATATTAACGGTAGACTTATCTGTGGCGTCCGTTAGGTTAGGTTATCTTCATCAGTAGGTTGAAACAAGCAGAAGATTTATAACTGGCTTCTACCGTGAGCCAGATTAGTCTTTTATTTGTAGAATATTTAACCATTTCAGGTGCAACTGAACATTGTCCTCCCATCTACGTCGAAGTTTTCAAGTTGTCTTCCCCATCAACGATTTTGTGTGCATTTTATTCCTACCATGCGTGCAACATGTCTTGTTTCCTACTGTATTTGATATTATAAGTAATTTTAGCGGATCAATATTTTACCTACTGTGTTTTGTGTCTTGTAATAAGTTGTTGTTCAAATTGAAAATTTATTCTCAGCGAAGCGTATTTATAAAGAATTTCAAGAACTGCTAGAAATATTAATTCTGCTTCGTATTCAGCCAAGACGCGATCATCTCTTAGCTTCATCTAATATCAAAAAAGCTACATACTAGGAATCTTTATGCTTATTTATTAACATTAATAATTTTTAATTTTATAAAAGGACTATCACTATTAGTACAGTCAGCAGAAGTAACTGTGACGATTTATGAAGTTTCATAGCTTACACCGAAATGGTTTATGCTATCTCATTGTATTTGTATTTAAAATCCTAACAAATACGAGAGTAGAGTACAGCGTATAGAAATTCCGTGAGGTCTTGTTCAGTACCGAAAACAAAATTAGGCCTCTAATCCTACGACTTTCCGTCTCTTCCTTCACACACGACAAACAAAGGACTCAGACCACTGCCCGCGTTACATACATTTGCACTTACCTCTGTGAAGGAAAAGGAGAGGAACTTATCTCTGATGTTAATCTGTGAACCGCGTCGATCCAATATCAGCACTAACAATAAGAGCGTTAGCTTTGAATAATATGGGGGACTAACTCTAGATAGGCTCTAGTCTAATCCCAAAACCCTCGATCATTACTGAGATTATTCACGACTTTCACATCCTCAACCATTCTAGATCGTAAATCCAATTCATTAACTCATTGTCATGTGGTAGTTTTACAGCGTTACTGAGAGATACTAACCCATACAGATTTCAAGAAAACTAGTGTTTTATTTAGGAGAGACGTATTATCATAGAATTATTATTATTTCTATTAAACTACTTGGGGGGAATTAAAATGTGTCAAATAAAACATTTAAAGTCCAATATATTCATAATGGGCTGAAACAAGTAGACGCTTTATAGCTACGAGGTGCGATCGGAAAGTTTCTAGACTGCGCCTATAAAAACCCGTACACTTATCTCAGGTATTAAATTCATCCATCACCCTCGAAGTAGTTCCCCTGGGAGTGAACACAACGATCCCAGCGCCGCTGCCAAACCTGGAAGCATCCCTGGAAATCTTTCTTTGTCAGCCTGTCAAGCACCATCTGCGATTCTGCCTGAATCTCTTCTATCGTCTCAAATCTCCTTCCCTTTAGCTGAATTTTCATCTTTAGGAAGAGGAAGAAGTCACACGGAGCTTAGAAAGGAAGTTGGGGTCGGTTCTTGCAAGATCTTTGAGCTCCTGGCAAACGAGAAGTCGATTCTGCTTCTGGTCCTCAGACAGGAGCCTTGGCACAAACTTGGCTGCGATGCGTCGCATGTGGAGTTCTTCCTTTAGAATCAGCTGACAGATCCCATAGCCTATCCCAACAATGTCGCACAAGTCGTTGATGGTACGACGTCGATCTTCGTGAATGGCCTGCCGAATCTTTGTAACATTTTCGGGCGTTGTGCTCGAAGATGGTCGTCCAGAACGCTCGTCATCATCGACAGAGGTTCGGCCATTTTTAAAACGTGAATGCCACACAAAAGTTTGTGCACGACCCATTGCGGACTCCCCAAATGCTTGCTTTAGCATTTCATAGGTTTCCGTAGCCGTTTTGGCGAGTCTTTGGCAAAATTTGATGCACGCGCCATTCCGAAATCGCAGGAGGGTCGGTGTAATGCACTACCAAAACGCCCGTAACTCAGAAACAAATGCTAATTCGATGATGCCGGCTGGCACACTGATTCACTATGAATGTAGGCCGCACCCCCTAGCGGCAGAAGCTCGTACTACATCCGGTTCGCCCTCTATTGACACACCTCGTATTTGTTTTAAATTTTTTATTTATAATACGAAATTAGGAAGGTCTAAGGAAACCAAGAGTAATCGAAACTGAATGGTACACATCAACTTGTGGCATGTGCTGATGATGTTAATTTATTTGCAGAAAACATTACAATAGGCGCTAAAGAAAGACAGATGTTAATAAAGGAACGCAGAGAAAACTAATTTACATATTAACGTCTTGGCTTTAGACAGCAGGGCAAAATCATGAAATAAATACAGAGTCTTAGAACATGTTACAAAATTTCAAATACGGTAACGAATCGTTTTTAATCAGGAAGTTTCTGGACAACTGAGCGACCAGTAGCTTTTCAAGAACTTCAAAATACAAATTCGATGGCCTGATGATGACACACTTGTGGCCAAAAAATTGTTTTATAATAAAATGTGTAGATTGAAAATGATTTTAACACTAAATTCTCAAGTAGAACTCTGAACCATGGGTTTAGTTAATTAGTTATCAACAATTTTACGTGTGAACGTCCATTGTGTACGCATTTCATCTGTAAAACTGAAGTATCTAAATCATATTCCTGCATTTTCATCCACTTTTCTGACTTTGTACGGAAACAGTGATTTATGCATCAAGTTCGTGTGTCTGTTACCAGTTAATAAAGTTTAAAACAACTGACGGATTATGACGAAACTTTACAAAACATTATGCCATCAGTTTAACCCTACCCATGAGGCCATTTTTTAAAATAAATTCCTATCGTTAGTATGCGTGGATGGCGGCTGCGATAACTTTGGGATGGGAGCGACACTTTAGCATAGTCGCGTAGTACCCTGAAACTAAGTGTAGTAAGAGACCAAACCTTCTACAGATTGCTCGACGAGAGATGAAACTTTGAATTCGGCATATGGAATTTTGTATAAAGATATATAATTAAAATATCCACGTATTCTGTTTGAAAATCTTTGCGATGAAACCTTGATGTTATATCAGGTAAACCTCATGCAAATTATACGTAAAGAACAGATTACGAAATCGTATAATTATTTATTTGTACATATTCATTTCTAGGCAACCTACACAAATTGAAGTATTTGTTCCGAACTTGGAATTTCATGATCTCAGCATATATGATATTATCCTATTACCCTGGGATCCTTAAATTTGTGCAGAAATCATACTCCATTGCCCTTAAACTTTATTCCCTCTCCCATTGACTCAAAAATATGCCCCATTCTCTATTTACACTGTTTCGTCAAAATTATAAATTAGGTAGCAGTAGTTATTGGTTCTGATTTGTTTCCGATTAAAATCAATGCACAAACCACTTGAACAATTGTTCCTAATGGCGAGATTCTGTAAAATCCTTTTAACTGTCAGACGTGCACACAGTTTAACAACAATTTTTACAAGCTGTTTACATAGAACTCTGTATAAACGACGTGTACATTTTATATTGCTTGTCTCGCTTTGTACGAGATTCAGTCACGCTTTTACGAGTGTCCCCAGCCCGGAATAAATACATGTTTCCATCAATTCAGACCTTAATTGCATTTATTCAGTAACAGGTTTCAATTGAAGTGGAGTGGCGAGTAGGAACTTCCCTCAAAATTTACGCTTGAAAACATTATACTACGGTTTTCATTCTGAAATGTTTCAGGAAAGCATTTTCGTGTCCATGTCACAGCTCAGGCTGCTAGATGTTCACTTCACATCAAGGAGTCTCGGGCTATCTCGTGGTTATCTCCGTGCGACTTGAGGCTAACAAAATTAACCTTTTGTTTAAATAATTAGACAAGTGTGAATTTTGTTTGTTTTGGCAGGGAGAGAAAATGATATTGGTATACAACTAAATAAATATCAATAGTTTTGTAAAATTATAAAATTCAAGTCTACTATGGAAATGCCAAATGTAAATTCTAATTATTTTCGTTTGTCAGGTGGGCTTCGCGACATGCAGACCGTAATCTGCATTTGTATAAATTATACGAAAACCTTTGAAACGTAAGAGTATAATACGTATTTCAGAACAATCTGCTGCTAAGTAGCTGCCATGTTGTTGTAAAATGTATCGGCTCCGCAGCCAAGTCAAATCAAGACAAAATCATTTGCAGGATTCATATTGCACAAGGGAGCCAGCGCCTTACGACAGAATGCTGTAAAGTGGCGCCATGATGCGGATTTCGGTACTGCATTTATTTTTGTATGTTCACTTAGTAATCTCTGATGACACCAGAGTGTACTGACTATCGCGTATTAACTGTTTGTCAACCGTAGACCTCTGGTGGTTGGTAAGTTGTCCGCAAGGGTCGCGATTAGAGTAGTCCACTCTTTTAATGTCTTCTTTACTCCGAATCTCTGTAAGTTTTTGCGCATTTTTTCATCATATGTTTCACTTATACATTGGAGTAAAATTATATATATAAAAAAATCATGCTTTCTGTCTACATTTAGTATGTATTCCATATAATCAAAATGTACGAGAATTATGAAGAGGGGGTTCGTGGTACCGAAAAGGTTTGGAGGGGGGGGTTCTTTGTGAAATTTTATAAAGATCAACATGCTCTCATGTTATAACCTGTTACACATTGTAATAACCACACTGTAATAAATTTGTTAATATGTATGTGAAACTACTGTCACTATTGCTTGCAATATAATTGTACTTGTGAATGATGTCCATATTCATGGATAAGGAAGACAAACAGCTAATTAACAAGGAATTTTACAAAAATCTGCAACAAATAACTGATAACATTATTTTACATTTGTGAGGTGCGAGTATAATCTTAAATAGGGTATTATGAAACATCGTGGGCATGTGAAACAAATTACATTTGGTTTTATCTGTCAAAATTTAGTTTTTCTGACCAGAGAGTCAGATATCTACCCTCACACCTCGTAAGCAGTGTGGCCAATAGTTTTAAATTCCTGATCTGTCAATCATATACAGTAGGTAACTTACACGACTTATGGTCCAGGGCGAGGAGATGTTGGTGCTGCCTCTGATTGTAATGGGGTTACTCTTGGTGGCTGGAGGTGCCTGCAGCCTGCTGTTACCTGAGACCCTGAATCAGCACCTTCCACAGAGCCTGGAAGATGGTGAGAAGTTTGGGAAAGATTGGAGTTGGAGGAACTTAGCTGCCTGCTGTCCACCAAGGTAAATACACACGGGGGCTAATTTGAATTGTGTAATGAAAGGAAATGTAAAATCAGCAAACTCTCTGGTAGGATTGAGGTCTTCACGGCGGTGAGTCCGAAGATGGCCGTCTTCTGGGTTAGAGTGCCATGTAATCTGGCAGAGGTTTACCAAGATGACACACATCACCCTGATGACGGAGGCATCAAGGACCTTTGAAACGTTGGTGAACTTCTACCAGATTACACCGTGCTACAGCCGTCTTTGGAGAACACTGTTCCATAGAGAAATTAGTAGTCGTGGCACATAAATGCGGGATGTGTAAGCCGAGAGAGGGGAGTTCAGTAGTAGGGGAGGGGGGTCGCACAGCCTCAGCTGCGGTGACGCACCGAACTAAACACAGCTAGAGCTACAAACCAACTGAAGCTGACACCCCTCTAGCGCGTGCTTCGGACGAGTCCATCTCATACGACCAAAATCAGTCCTTTGCGCAAGCGCCAGAACTTCTCGCGCGACCTCTGCATTAGTTACTGCAGACATGAAATAAAGTTTGAAATCAGTGCCATAACGCAATAAATTTTATATCACCCTGTTACTATTGAAATGGTGTTAAAAATTTATGTTAAATAAAGGAATAAATTAGCTGGACATTTTAGCACCAGTAATGCATACAAAATTTGCCGCCACATCTCATAAGACAAAAGAAAAGAAAGTTTTAACTCCTGATCTTTATATTTAAGCAAAACATATTTTAAGTATATAAGTAATTGTGCATATAAGAGAAAGAAACGTTTTCTTTCTTAGTTTCGCCTTGCTTTTAAATATGGTCTTAAATCTATATTGGATTTTCTAGGGTAGGGGACGTTGTGCCTGAGGGAAAACACACGTCCATTGAATCACCTTTACGGAGGTAAGGAAAATTGTTTAATTCTAAACATCACAGCACTAATCTCATAATCAAAACACACCACTGCTTAATCCTGTATGTTTAAGTTATCTGCAACTCAAACTCCGAAGCTATCAATCAGCTCAGTCAAGTCAAATTTCATTAAAAATTATTAAATATGTTTTTTTTTTCCAGCCTTATTCAACATCACATTACAGAATCAAAACCCGTGACAATAGTAGAAGGAAGAGCCCCGGAAACTCCTGAAACAACAACACCAACAACTGAAATCATAATGGAATCAGTTGCTGGCAACGCAGAGGAAACCATGAGAATAACCGTGGTTTGACAACACGTATCATGGCATGGCGTCATAGGACTGCAGGTTTATATAACCATATAAGCTGGCAGTTCATAATTTCTCGTAGAAGAACAAAATAACGAAGTTGGACAACTTCTGTGATATTTGAGAATGTAGATTCATTATTATTATTATTTTTAGATCTAGAATATGGCCAGAAAATGTACATATTTTATGACTCTACTCTTTCTTTCTTTTTCTTCTTCTTCTCTCTCTTTCTCTTTTTCTTCTCTTCTTCTTTCTTTCCTCCTCTTTCTTTCTTTTTTTTTTTGCATGTCAAGAAATCCTGTAAGTCCACAAAGAGGCTGTTTGATTCCTCTTTAGCAACCAAACTGTATGATACAGTGCTTCGTAATTGTTTGGATTTCGTACAGTCTTAGCAATCCCGAAATTTTGTCATGATTTCTGCCACTTTCACCGGTCAAAGTGCTGCGATTTTACCATGAATACTTATTTCTGCATCCTTCATTCATAAACAGGTTGTTTGGTGCAGAAACTGTGTTATCTTTCCTGACGTTTTAAAGGTTTCCCTTAGTTTTTACAGGAAAACATGAAGATATTTACTTCACGAATACATGGACCATCCCTGCCACATCCTTTCCTATTAATCATTCATAATAATCTGCCCACTTTATTTGGCACTGTGTAATCTGCAATCGAAAGGGCGATTTATCGCTTAACTGGTGATGTGTGGTCTGCGAGACTGCAGAAAAAAAAAATGGGGGGAAGAGGAGAAGAGATTATGGCTTGCTCTGTTCTCTTTGCCTTCTTATCTATTATTTATACATCTACTCATATTTCCTTCCTTTCTTCAGTCATTCGATGCTGTTTGTATTGCAAAATGTATTTCAGCCGCTGTCTGGCAGACCACTCGTCACCAGTTATGTGACTTTTTTGACTTGGCTGCTCTCATATTTACCACGAGTAAGTGTGTAGGGTCCTTAAAGTGGGTTACACCTCATGATCCAAACTTTGGATAATTTATTTGGTTATATTATCGAGAACGTTTGAGTGATGTCGAGCGTTAAAGTGTACAATTAACGGTGACCGCAACGGGGAGAGTGACAAAATCAAGAAGTTTACACTTTGCAGATTTTTGCTCAAAAAAGCATTTTGATAGTTTCTTCGTGTATTATACTAGAACATAATAACAACTATCAAAATGAATAACTTTTTTCATATTCTTTCACGAAGGAGTAAAAAATATACGCCAGTTCCTAAATTCATGCAAATCCTGCAGACATTTTAAAAAATATCAATGAAACGTACTAAATAATTTCATTTAAAAGCATTATTGTGATATATACATCAAGTAAGATATGAAGCAGTAGATTTAAAATTTGTTTGTACGCAAATAAACCTGGGATCATACATGACTACCGAAACTCCAGCAGTCTCTCAGACTCCGCATCACTGTTAGCACCACATAAAACACATATCAGCAGTTAAGAGTTAATAATATATGTTACCAATACATATCTAGCTGACAAATAAGTCACTCAAAACTCCGTGTATTTTCAATAACGGGCAAAGAAAGCAGTGATTGTACGAGAATATTCTCAATAAATTATATGCAGTTTACACAGCTGTGCTTTTGAAAAAAATCTAAATTGAGTTCTATTCTACATTTTGCACATTAATACTTCAACTACATGTCTCAAAATCAGTCCAATGTTGCATTCATGTGTGCCCAGCCTGATCTATTACTGTTATCACAAAGTAGCGTAGAGATTTAAATGGGAACATACCCTCTCAGCTAAACACTTTCACTGCCTGGGATAGTTTAACCCTCCAGGACTCGGGTTTGAGCGCAGCGCCGCATTTTCAGTAAAAGTCTGATAACTCTTTCTAGGAATTGTTTTCTATCCTGTCGCTTTATCTATGTTAAGAGGAAACCCCCTTCCATGGTAATTTCAAAGGAAAAATTTCTAGCTACGACTATAGACCCACTTTGTTCAGTTTACTTGTAGAATTCTGATAGTTCGGCAGCCCGCTCACACGCGAGTGTTTGTGTTCCAAAGTGAATTGTTTTTAAGTTTGGGTTAATTTCGTCTCTATTGGTCACGTTTACCGATAATGGCTTTTAAAACAAGATCTTCTGATCCCAATGTTTAGTTGAAGTGGTTATTAGAACAAGAAGAACGTGAAAGAGAACAAGTGAGTGCAGGAGAAATTATAGATTGTGAATTCGATGATAGTCAGGATTCTGATGATGAACCACGAGAGGAGAATCACGATAGTCAATCAGAAAACTCGGCTGAAAGTTTAGATGAAGATTCCAACGCAGGAATAAGTGATCTTTATCTTGGCAAAGATAAAATGAATAAATTTCGAAAATTTCCCCTATGAAGAAGTAAAAAGGCGCCAATGAAAAAATTTATCTCTCACTTTCCTGGGGTCAAGGGATGTGCAAAAAACTGATAAACCGAGATCGAGTGCTGGCAGGTATTTTTTCCAGATAATTTATTGGGTGATATCACAAAATTCACAAATAAAATTAGAGAAAATTATTCTAGGCAAAGAGACTGCTTAGAAACTTCAATCGATGAAATCGAAGCTTAAATTGGACTTTTGTACAATGTTTTAACATTTTATCAGTCTCTTAATCGTAACTGCTTAAATAAATTAAAAGTCAGTAATAGTCTGATTAAGTATTTGCTCAATTGATGGGTTGCGGCGCGGCGCTCACACGCGAGTCGGGACGTTCCAAGGGCGGACGCGAGCGCTGGAGGGTTAAAGTAATTTTATTTAAATCTAATAAAGGCAAGTCTCCAGACAGATTCACCATCCATTTATACTCTACTTAAAATATCACTTTCTGACAGTTTATTTACAGGAGTAATCATTTCATAAAACATAAATTATGAGTTATGCATGTGTTTGTTCTTGTTCAAAAAAAGGTTGTGGTTGTCGGCTAGACTGGTATGAAACTGAGGGCTCACATCTTTCTAATACCTGAGAATTTCATTTTATTCTTTATCTATCTTCTTTTTATTCAATTCAATTCAATTCTTTATTATTAGTGTGCTGTATCAACAGCCTGATGGCCAATTACAGATACAGCACAGAGATGAGCACACGAACACAATAAAAACATAAAAGGTGAAACAAGCAGAATATAAAATACATTAATACAGAGGACATTAATACACAAGAAAATTGCAACTAAATATATTAGCATATTTGTAAAAATAATTTAAATCAATTAAGTAAATAATACTATTAGAGAATGTGAAGAAGTGTGACAATTTTCGTCTCGAATATATCCAAGCATCTAGCAGATCAAAGGGCTAAAACTGAACATAGAAAAATCTCTCAGATTCCGAGCAGGGATGCGGAGACCGACAGCTTCCTTGTAATAAAACTATTCTTAAATAAAATTGAGTAAAGTAATAATGAACTCTCAATACAGTAGATTCCGGTTAACCGGGCCATCGGTTAATCAGGGCAGCCGTTCATTTGGGACAAATCTTAAATAACAAACCTTTTTAACTCTTTACGTAGAACTTCACTTAATTGGGCCAGAGTGTTCTAGTCCCGATATATATCCCAAATTAACTGAAATCCACCGTATATACAATGTCCCAAAAAAAATGTATTCATAAGGTTAATAGCCCATATTATGAGTATACATTTTTTGGGTCACTCTTGTGTGAAAGAGAGCAAATATTTATGTGAAATATCTCTGATTATTACTAATGCTGCACTACATGTAACCTTCTCTCATCCTATACTTGGTAAATCTGCTCAAATTATGACCGCATTAACTTTCTTTTGGCCATATTTAGATGCAAGCCGTTGTTACAGCATGGGAAATTACAGAGAAAGTAGTTCCTGTTCAGTGTAATCAAATATATACCGCACGATTATTACTTCTTCAGTTGGTTCAGTAATATAAATTGTTTTATCACACTTCCAAATACGTCTACAACTGATATAACAGCCAATGTCTGTCATGATTGTACGAATGCAGTTTGTGTGATGATGAAAAATTTTAAAATAAAGTTTTTACAGTGGTAATTCTAATAGCAAGAAATGCAAATGAGTCTACAGTGGTGATTATAATGGAATCTGGCATCGTTGGTGTTTGGTAGGAGTTTGGAGTTGGGCGGTAGGTTTTGTGTTTGTGCGTTTGGCAGGAATATGGTTTCATCCGCTGTGAAGACATTTTCATATTTACTCTACTTTACAAAGAAATTTTTATAAATTTTGTATTTTCAATGCAATCTGCAAAAGATAATACTGCAATAAATCGTATTACTGTTCAACACAAAAAAATGTTCATTTCTCTCAACTTTGGTGAGTCTATGCTAATATATTCTAATAATAATAAAGGCTTTGTATGGATCTGGAACCTGATTACTTTAAAAGAAAAACATAAAATGCAAATGTATGAAAACAAGTGCTCAGGAAAATATTTAGAGCTAAGAAGGATGAAGTAAGTGAGCAATTTAGGACATTACAAAATAGAAATCTAGGACGCTAGGATTTTTTTTTATAATTTTGTCTCGTCTTATATTTTTTCCTAATTAAATCTGTCTCCGTCAATCAATTTTCATGCCTTTCAACATACTTATCACACCCCACTTTCTATTCCTTGTTCCTTATAGATTACACAATTTAAAAATTTATCCTCAATTACATTAAAATTCTTGACTGACATCTTATCACACTCTCAGAATAAGCATCTCCTTCACCCATGTAACGAGCATCTCAGCATGCAGAACCTACATCACCTACTGGCACTTCACCTGCCTCGTATTATGGGATCTAGTCCTGCATCTCAGAATTATCATTAAGATGAAATAATATTTTTCTTTGTATCAAGTGCTTCATTTCTGTTGCACAGTGCATCCTTGAATGTATCCTTTCACTGTGTAATCAATTTCTGAAAATTCTTTCCACAGCTGGGCAAAATGCTGACTGAATGGAATAACAAGATTTGGCTCTGAAGTCACTATAATGTTGTCCCAATTTCCTGAAACTGCTTGCATTGTCCAATTACAGGAACCACTCACAAGAATGTGATTATTAATCACAGCAAACTTGTGGTGCATCAGGAAAGGGGACTTCTTCATGCGCACAGGCACTCCTGAGACAAAATTTAAGAAAACTATAAATAATTTAATTTGCACAAGAGTATAATAAAATCACAGCTGTAGAAAAGAATAAACTTAATTATTCTAAGCTAACAGAATTAGTTCACTTAAAATTGTTTCCAAATACTGTAAAAAGAAGAATGTAAGATATTACATATACGGAAGTATTTAATTTGGGGAGGTAGGTAAGTGTTTATGGCACACGTGGGAGAAATTATAAATGCGCACAAAATTTTGATTTGAAAGCCTAAGGGGAGCATGAAAAAGGGTATGGACTGGATTCATATGTCTCAGGATGTGGACCAATAGTACAATCTTGTGAACATAATAATGACCCTCCAGGTAACATGAAAGGCAGAAAATTTCAGACTGAGTGACTATTGACATGTACATGTGGGATTTTTAAAGAAACACCCTCTTTTATTACATCCTGTTCATGTAATCTAGATATCAAGCCTACAACTCACCATATTTCCTGAGTGCATGTACTTGAGCACCAGTGCTACCTGCCATGTCAGCATCAATTATAATTCTTACTTTAACACCCTTTCTGTGCATCTTAATAATTAAGTCTGTCACACATTTCAGTGTAATCAAGTACATACACACATCTAAGGATGATTTGGCACCTTGCAGCAGCTGAATGAGACGTCTGGATAACAGAAAATAGTTTATCTCAATAAGGTTACAAAACTTGGCGGGGGAATCACACTTCATCAGGCAATGCCAGGGACAAAAGTACAGCATAATTAAAATCTAATAGTAGTTTTGGTGATGTATACCTCATATTAAAATACGAACAGGACTTCTTGTCGCAACTTATCATCCTGTAGCAGTGTTCCTTACATTCAACTCCCTTATCCGTAAAAAACATAACCTCATTCAAATGACCCGAATTTTGTTTACGTTTTCTATATCGTTCAATGTAATGCAGTACAATTTCTGCAATCACTGCTGCAAAAACCAGTGACTTTGCAAAATTCGTCAACGAAATCATCTTCAAACGTCCTTAAATCTAATTCCCTTACGTTAATTTCTCGGTAATTTTGTTGTAATAATTGTTACAGACTGAGGGAAAGATATATGTAGATTAACATCAATACAACATTATTACACTTTACAAAGGAACTTCTTGCTCTGTTTTATACCATTTTCAAGCAACCTCCGTATTCAGTACATGCACAACCACATAGTCCACAATTTTTCATATTGCATTCCACAGATGTATAACATATTTTTTTAAACAAATTTCTTGTGCGAATTTCTTATTTCAGGTTTAATTCTTCTCTCGCCAGATGGCAGAGTGAATGTATAAATGCAGAGATATTTACTGGTATGTAAGCATACCGATTATTAGTATTTGTTATCTGTGTTAATAATGTTGTTCTTACGCCATTGCTTTTATTATGAATTGCTTGTGCATTATTTGTTTAGTTTGGAAGTATTATGTATCTCATTAGTTTAACTTCATTGTGGAATAGTAATACTACAATATGCCCAATACACAACAATGAATTTAAATTTACAGTCGGAATGTAATCTTGCTGCAATCCTATAATTTTCATTTTTCGTAGGAATGTCCTGATCAACATGTCTACCAAAAATGCTTTCTTGTTTTTCATTAACTTTTAATGGACGATATAGAACAAACAAAGGATCATAAAATCTCGGAAAATGTCGGCAAGTCTGTATTTTTGCCAGTATAATGGATTGCTGACAGAAAAGGGGAAGAGTAAATAAAAATTAAAATTCTGCCCAGAAAATGACGCAGTATATGCCTCCATAACTTTGATGTCTACCTACAATCCAGGTAACTAACACTGTTATATTCATTTATAATTATTTTTACTTGCAGCTTACAAACAGAAGCATTT
Organism: Zootermopsis nevadensis; assembly: GCF_977971745.1. Lineage (NCBI taxonomy): Eukaryota > Metazoa > Arthropoda > Insecta > Blattodea > Termopsidae > Zootermopsis > Zootermopsis nevadensis. The sequence continues at coordinate 1,894,195 of NW_028259160.1, forward strand.
ATTGGAAGTTATGTGAAATAAATTCTTCCCAGAAGTTGTTTAAATGGAACTACATACTTTTTACACACCCTCAATTCCTTTGTGATTGTACTGAAGATATTTTCCCCTCTCCTTGTCACACCAATAGACTGGTATCACAGTCAAGCAGTTAGCAATCCTGTTTTATATTCTGGAAGTTCTGGGTTCAAATCTTGGCCCATAAACATACTATCCATATAGGTTTCTCATTGTTTTCATCATTCGAGTTGAATTCTGAGACAGTACCTAACATTTGGTCATGACTGCTTTCTTCCACATCTTTTCCAATTCACTGGCCATTTTGATCTTCTGGAATGTGATGACATGTAGTCTTATAGGTGGTTTACCAGTGTTACTCTAAAACATTAGTAACTGCATAGCATCACAACCCAGAAGATTGCAATCAGAATTTCACCATCATGTTATTTTCAATTCTTTTTTACTAATCATCTTATCATTCAATGCTCAATAATCTGATCTGTTGAAAATGTTATTAAATAAACCAAGAATAAAATAAAAAGTCTGTGATGTAAAACCAATGTATTTCTTCATTTGTAAGTCTATTCTAGTGATTAGGCTCTGTATTGTATCCACAACATTTACATGGCTTCATCTGTGGCATTGTAAGTAATGCCACGTTTGAATGGGATTTATTAGTGATATCTGCTGACACAGGAGTCTAATCGGATTGAATCAGGTAGATATATATTGTAGTGATTGTGCCATGTCTCTTCAGTAATCTTCAAGATGGAACTCCAAGGCATTGATTATTCAAACCTCTCTCTGTTCGGGCCTGACGCCAGGTAAGAGTTCAGTCACAAAATAAATTAATAACCCTTTTATTTTTGCATACATTTTTTTAAAATTTAAAATAGCAAGCATATAAGTGTCAGTCAAAACAGACATCAAACAGATATACATTAATAATTATAAACCAAGCACCGCTTTGACTTCATTCATTTTTATCATTGTACCAAATGACAAAGTTTTATCCAGTATTCTTTATTTTCAGATGTAAATTGATTTGACATCTTTATTTTGGTGCTCTAAATAGAATTCTGTTGCCATTTGTTTAGTCCTCATATTTCACATTACTTAATTTTTGAGGTTTGGTGGTCACCATGTTCATAATACTGACAACAAGAAATTAAAAAGTATGAACATGGGATAAACTTCATTGTTATGATGTTCAAAGTTTCACGAAAAGGGGTCAGTTTGTTGAAATCCTATTTAGGAGAAAGTGGGAGAAGGGGGCATATGTAGGATTTGAGGTTTTCATGGCATTGAGTCTGAAAATGGCTGTCTTCTGGGTCGTTGCACCATGTAGTCTGGTAGAAGTTTACCGACATTTCAGAGGTCCTTGCTGCCTCCATCATCATGAACATAATCTTAAAACACAGCATCATGTTGTGTATATTTTGTAAGTATGAATTTGTGCGTCCCTATCTACCATGAAAATTATGCATTTTAGTGTATGTCAATTACATTTAGCACCTGAGGATGGCGAGAGGCTGAATATATAGTGCCTAACATCTCACTATTCTAATTGAAGTAAACACTTATATAGTTGTATTGACAGTGTCCTTAACACTTTAAACACCAACATGTGGAGGTGTATATAGGAGATACCCCATTTGAATTTAAACTACATTACCAGCTGTCCTCACTGAACTATTTTTGTGGTTTTCCTCAATATTGGTAGATGAATGCTGGCATAGTTACCTTTTAATGGGCCAAGACCCCCCTCTCCAAACTTTTATGTGCTAAACTTCTTAGAAATGATCATCTTCCCATCTTATTCAACACTAATTAGCCTCTGTACTTGAAACTGTCATTAAATAACATGATTATTATCTGTTTTTCTCAGCCTTTATAGTCCTTTGATGTATCTTTTCTTATACTACTTACAGAAAATCAGTGAATGTTTTTGAGGTCAACATATTATTGACAAAAATTAATAGTATATAAATAAATTGTCACCATCTCACACAAATTATTGGCAAGTTTATTGACAACTTTGTTGTTACTTGAGAGCTGCTTGATTCAAATTCAGTGAGCCATCTTCAGGCTCTAAATATACTTGCTCTGGAAGCAGTGTTTGTATAAATGTTGTGGAAGTAAGTTTAATGTTATACAGCATTCAGTTCTAATTTTTAACTTTATTCAGTGCTTTTACCATATCAATATACTACATGTATGTTATATAAACATTCCACTTCCAGTTCTTGTATGTTTAGAGACTGGCGATGGCCCACTGAAGCTGAAAGTTGCTTGCTCATTCCTGGGATCCAGTAATAAACATAAACAATTCAGATATCAAATAATTGAAAGACAGGCTCAAGCAAAGCAAGCAATTGACTTCGCCCACTGGCCCGCTCTCTGAACTGTGCACAAGCAAAGGGCGGTTATACATATGGGTTGCTTAGATTACACGGTATTAGTAGCCCTGAGGATAAGGACATAGATGGTCGTTGGAATGTCAACAAGTTTTGATCATCTGACATGGCTGATGGCCCAAGATTTTATTAATATAGTTTTCAGTATCAAAGTCATCAATAAATTTGTGAAAATTTCTGTGTGAGACATCCACAAGTTTAATATATTATTTCCATGTTTCAGGGTAGCACCACGGTTAATGGGGTGGAATGTGCCCGTTGAAGAGTTGATCCATATACCGTCACACTGGCTGTCATTCCCTGAGGTTGACCCCATGATGCATTACTCCCTTGGTCTGCTCTATTGTTTCTTCTGTGTTGCTGCTCTTGTTGGCAATGGACTTGTCATTTGGATTTTCTCCACGTGAGGGCATTGTGTCAGCTAAATGACATCCTTTATATGCTTCACCTTCTTTGAGACCATTGATATAGTAGTAAAATTAAATTAATGTACTTTCATAAATATACTGTACTGACTAATGTAAATTAGGCCATGGACTGGATGATGGGTTTAATTCCCAACATGGACTTGAGATTTTTCTCAGAAATATCAGAGCCACACTAGCTCTGGGGCTCACCCAGCCTCCTGCCCAATGCGTACTAGGGTCTGTTTCTCAGGGGACAGCAAACAGGACATTAAATTGACCACTTACTTCTGTCTAGTGCCAAGGTCAAGAAAGAGAGGAGCTATATCTCCACTAACCCCAAGCGCCTACATGGCATGTAGCAGGACAAACTTTACTTTTTAATGATTCTTTAATAATGCTAGTAGACCCAGAATGCAACAAAACATATTTTCTGGGAGGGGGGTTTCCCACAAAATTACTGCTTCTAGAATTAAAATTAAATCCGTGGCGTAACACCTCCAGAGAGCCAAAAGCCGACTAGCTTGACTGCTGGCCTCACATTCACATGCCTAAGCAGAGGTGAACGATCATCCAAGGGTGACGTGTGGTCAGCACAACGAACCCCCAGCCATTGCTAGTTCTCCTGACCGGATTACGCTACACATTGTAGCTCCCCAATTTCCTCATGATGCTGGGTTGACACCGGTCCCATACACCAGTCAAAAGCTCATGAGAAAATTTCTTCTCCCCCGAGACTCGAACCGGCGCGCATTCCGTATCACTGGTCCGAAGCATGATGCCTCAGACCGCGTGGCTACGGCGCGGGACTTCTGCTTCTAGAATATTCTAATAAAATCAGTGCTTGCTTGGGAAAATAGATACAGCAAGAGTATAAAACACAAAGTATTTTACATTGAAAGATATCTGCATAAACAAATGTTGAAAACGAATTTGTAGGGCATTTCTCTCTGTTTAGCAATTTGTTATCTGTATCTGTGACAGAGAAAACATTATATTGATAACATAAGACAGCTATTTTGATCAAAAGCTTATGACACAAACTGAACAGTGGAAATGTTCCAAGAATTATTTGGTGATTACATTATTTATTGAAATGTGTAGCCCCAAAAAAACTCTGGATCCATCATCACTTAGCTGCTGTCTTATGGAACTTTTCGAAAGATAATATGTATTAAAATAAACATCATGGAGAATTTAGACGGAATATTGAGACATGTGTTTTGAAAACTATTCAAGTAACTCTTCACTGTATTGTATGGAACTTTTTACAAAAGATCCAAAGAATGCTCACTGATGGTGGTGGTCCCTATCACTAATTTCTGTACAGAGCGAAGACACTTCAGACTCCATCAAACATGTTTGTGGTAAATCTGGCAATAATGGATTTCCTCATGATGCTTAAGACACCAATCTTCATCTACAACTCGTTCAATAAGGGATTTGCTGCAGGACAAGTAGCATGCCAAGTCTTTGCTTTTATTGGATCCTGTTCAGGCATTGGTGCCGCCTTAACTAATGCTTGCATTGCCTATGACCGATACATGTAAGTTTATGTCTTACTAATCATATGGCTTCTGTGTTCTGTATTTTGTATTCTGTATGCATTTATAATTACAAAAACCTAAAGATTAAAGTGTACTGACTAATTTTACCTTTGATTTGATTGAGAGTGTTTAAGAAATACTAAAGAGAATGAACATAAGAAGTAAGAGGAGGATAGAACATTACAGAATCAGAATTTTATAATGTGTAGTGTTCATCTAATATAAGGATGAAGAAGGAGGGGAATGTACCATGCATGGAGGAAAGTGAAACAGAGAGACTACTTGATAGACCAAAGTATAGATGAGAGAATAATATTAAAATGTTTGAAAGTATGGACTGATATTCAGTTGACCCATACACGTTTGTGTGGGAAAGATTGGGTTCAGTAAAAACTTGGAATTTGGTTTGAAGTTAAAGTCCATTCCAATGTATTACATTATTTATATTATATTATATACTTTTCCTATTATAGTCCTTACATTAATATTGTATGAGCTGCGTAAACTCAGTCAGTATAGTGACTGACTTCGGGCCAGACAATTGGGTTTTGATCCCAGACGGGCAGAGGATTCTCTTCTAGCCTCCGCATTCAGGCGAGCTCTGGAGCCCCACCAGCCTTCTATCAAATGGGTACCAGGGGTTGTTTCCCTGGTGATAAACCATGGCTAGGCATGATGTAGCCCACTCACCTCAAGCTTGAGTATGCTTTCTCCCGCCTGAGTGCGTACATGGCACATAGCAGGATGGCTTACTTTTTACTTTTCTTTACATTGATATTTTACATTTTCCACTTGTTTCAGTGTTCCACTATCCCGACGGTCAATAAATCACTTGCAGCAAAGCTACCGGATATTTAAAACTAAATTAATAATGTAACAAACCACTACAGTAGTGACTGTTGTGTCTGATGGTTATTAAAATAATATTATAATGTGTCAAATCTTTAAGGAAAACTCTGCATCAAAGAGTTTGTTATGTATATACTAACTAACTAGATGACTTACTGAACCCGAAGGTTCATCACCGAATTAACCAAAGGCCTCCACCGGACCCTATCCTGGGCCAACAAAATCCAGTCTCCTGCAACTCCTATCTCCCATAGATCCCGCCTGACATTATCCTCCCACCTGTGTCTAAGTCTACCCAGCGGTCTCTTCTCCTCAGGATTCCAAACCAATAACTGGTGCATACGAGTACAATTTAGTATGCTTGTTAATGAAACATAGTATCTCACAAGTTTGTCATGTGTTTGAAACATTTCAGGTAAAGGCAACTTACGTCTAAAATGTTCATGATCTGCTGATGTTTTCTAAAATATTTAGCTATAACTGTGATAACTGTACAATGAATCCGTAACTGCTATTGCAGGACAATTGCAAGGCCATTTCACGGGAGAGTGACAAGGGGAAGAGCTGTCGTCATGTTGGTATTCGTGTGGGCCTATACTCTGCCTTGGGCTGTAATGCCAGCATTGGAGATCTGGGGGCGATTTGTACCAGGTGAGGTTTATAAGAGAGACAGTGCATAACAAAGATGGTAGTAATGGAAGTATAGATGTGTTATCAACAAGGATTTCTATATAGATTCAAGTCTTTGGTTTTATGGAGTGTATAAGTGAAGTTCATGGTAGAATGGTTAGCAATTCTCTTTCATATTTTGGAGATCCTGGGTTCAAATTTTGGATCAGGCACCCACTATCCTTGCTCAGGTATCTCATGGTTTTTCTCAGCCTCTCACCTTTGTGGAACAGTTCATTATCATGTTCACAAAAGCCAATAACATCCTATTTTGAATCGGTCCAGTCCACATTCTCACACAATCTGTTTCTTTAAGATATATTTTAGTACTCTCTTAAGATTCTCGGGCTAAAATATTCAAGGCATTTCTCATCCAAACTCTTCTAATTTCCTTGTTACCAGTGTAAATTATGAAGCTCCTCATCATGCAGTTTTCTCCATTATCCTGTCACTTCATCTCTCAAGTCCAAATCGTGTTCTCAATCGCAGTCAATCTGAATTCCTCTCTCAAGGTATTAACGCAAGTTTCACACTTGTGAAAGATCTTTTTGTTTTTATATAGGAGATAGAAACTGAATCGAGCTGAAGAGACATAAGAGATTGAACTCAGTTGTAGTTTCACTTTGTACACACAATATTCATTTACATATGTTCATTACTTGGATACTTGGACGACCAGTTCTTCAAGTGCCTGAGCACTGCGAGTCCTAACTATTGCTGGCTTTGATCTATAGACATTTTGGTAGAACTCCTTGGACGGGTGATCGGCCCGTCGCAAGGCCTGTACCTGTACACAGGGCAGCACAACACAGAAAAACGCGGACAAACATCCATGGCTTGAGTGGGATTCGAACCCACGGTAACAGCAACCAAGCGGCACAAGGTCCACGCCTCAGACCACGTGGCCACTGTGAACCCCATATGTTCATTTATCTTGGAAATAACAGAGACCTATGTCTCATTTTTCTTTGCTGAATTCGTTGCATTAGTTGTACCTAAACCATTGTCGTAGTTTGATAGTTGTGACATGTCCAGCCGTTTAGGCAGTGTTAGCTACTTTCAAACCTCATAAAAATGACCAGATGAAAATAAAAATAGTTTACTTATTGGATGACAGATGCAGAATGTCTATAGAACGGCTTTTGTAGAACGTTTGAGATATTCGGTCTTTTGGTTAATTTTATACAGGTTTTTGAGTGCTGACAATATGTGGCATTTCAGAGGATAGTGAAATATGAATTACGATGATTTTATTTCACTCACCACACTTTTCCGTTACAGAGGGCTACCTGACCAGCTGCAGCTTTGATTACTTGACAAAAACACCCGAGAACCAATTCTTTGTGGTAACAATCTTCATCTTCTCATATATACTGCCCATGAGCCTCATCATCTATTTCTACTCACAGATTGTTAGTCACGTAGTTAACCACGAGAAGGCCCTGCGAGAACAAGTAAGTTGTCAGTTTTGTTGTTCTGCTAAATGATCTGTGAGTTATAAATATGCGGATCAAATGGGGACAGAGGGGTAGAATAATGATGAAATGCAGCACAAAATGAACAAAGTTGAAGCTTATTGAACAATAACAGATTTGTTATAGAACTTACGAAAGGTATAAAATATAATAATGAAATTCAGTATATATTTATTTATTATTTCAGTCTATACACAAACTTAATTTTAATTTTTAAATGTTGTTGTTAAAATTAAAATTTAGCGCTTTTCATCGTTATTACGATGTTACATTTCAGCGCTTATTTTACGACATGTTTCGATGCTATTGCATCATCCTCAGGTTTTTTATTGTTATTTTCATCTTTAAAACTAATATATATTTATTAATGCAACCATTTATTGATTTATTTGTTTTGTAGATTTCTTTTTGTAGGTATTCCTTTTGATATTCGTAGTGTTTTGCATATTTTTGGTCAGTTGTTCATTATTCTGTGAAACAATTAATTAACATTCGAATTATTAATTATTAATATGAAAATTAGTTTGGAGATTGTCGTAGAAAATATATTTGTAAAATTATAGGAATATAAATTCAACACAAACATGACGCATCTAAACTACAAATTCAATAATAATGAAAATTAAAAATAAGAGCACAAGTATCTTGCGGTAGACCGGGGTGGGATCGAAACCCCAAAGCCCACATCGGCAACTTAAACTAAACTCACACGTAATGGATGCTGGTGATGCAAGAGGAAAAAGTCTGAGACTATTTTAGAATGATGCATCAGACATCATTTTGAAAGATATTCCACTGTGTATTGTGAAATTGGCAGTGACTCCATTTCTTCAGTGAGAGTGGTTGGCAAGGAGGGGACGTTGGAGTAAAGCCTAAGGAAAATTACACGCGCAAAAGGACGTGTTTAGATAGTGGCTTGTGACCACTGGTTAGAGGTGCATACAAATACATTATACACAGCACATTATAATAAAAGAATAATTTTATGAAATTTCAAAACCTTCCAAGAGCATTTATTGGTTCTTACAGAATTAATGTATGAGGATTTGGACTAGATTTGTTTTCCTTATGATCCGCCGTAGCACCAGTCAGTATAGTGCCTGGTTACGGACTGGATGATCAGGGTTCGATCCCCGACGGGGGTTGAGGATTTTTCCTCTAGCCTCTGCGTTCAAACCGACTCTGGGGCCTACCCAGCCTCCTAAAGGGGTACTGGGGTCCTTACCCGGGAGTAAAGCACGACCGGGGCGTGATGCTGACCACTCACCCCCGTCAAGTGACGAGGTTAAGAATGAGTAGGAGCTGTAATCCCCCCCCCCCAAGCGCCTACATGGCACGTAGTGGGACAAACTTTACCTTTACTTTTTACTTTTTACTTTGTCTTCCTTAGGATAGGGTCCTATGGCTGGCTGTTTTAAAGCCAGTAGTGAACCTTTCATTTTCAGCTGAGCAAATATCAGCTTCTCACGAAGAACTCTGCTTCATAGACTTAGTATGTTACTTTTATCATTTCTCTCCATCTGTCTCCATGTAATAGTGCCCATAGTACAGGGCGAGAGTTGATGAAACTCAGAATGGCAGATTCTTACTATACTTTGCTAACTTATGTTCAGTTGAGTTTAATTTATTCTAATCAACGCTTTGCTTCTGGGCTTAAATAAACTTTTATACATATCTTACCAGATTTTTTTGATGTGTTGTCACATATGGCAATTTGTATTATATTAATATTATAATGCATGAATTTAATTCATTTTGAAGGCCTAAATATATTCTTATATATTCTTGGTCATATTTCACTTCAGAGGAAAAGTCTTGAATGAAAATTGTTAAGTACTGTACCACAAAGAGCAGTTGTTATATATTATGCAATATTTGGAAAACAGATTTAAAGGAAATCACTAATATAACAATGATACTTATAAATGCACCACTGAAATGTGTTCAAGCTCCTTCAAATGGCTATTTCATGTATGGGATTTTCTTCAGATAAGCAGCACTGAAGTAATTAAATTTACTTATTCTTCTTCTTCTATAGCTCTCCGGTCCGTATTCGGTCCATGGCCTCCTCAATCCTCCTCTTCCATTCGGTCCTCCGTTAGGTCCGTCTGTCCGAGGCTATGATTGAGGTTTCGAAACATCTTCCTTTTTACGGTGCAAGGTTGTTAGCCTTGCGACCAACCCCCAACCTCGAGGACCAGGGTACCTGTCTTAGTCTGACCTCTCCCCCTCGACCAATCTGGCTAGGGAGGCCCTACCAGTAGCTGTGCTACCGCCAGCATAGCTCAATTAAATTTACTACCAATATTTATTATAACAATCTTGTGAATATATATTCCCATTCAAATTGACAGTTCTGTTATTTACCGTCATTGCAATGCGTAGTGATTACTTTTTGCATTAAACAAAGAAGATTGAAGAAAACCATTCCATGGATAAGATATCTCTATGAAGGTTAGCTGCCATGTGTGAGAAACAACATGTACGAGGCGCGTCTCAAAAGTAAGTTTCCCAGGGGCCGTTTACAGAAACAAAACACAATTTCATGGAAATATTTATTGCAACAGATACAGCAAGTGTCCAGCTATTTTTCAACATATTTGCCACCGGAATTGAGACATTTGTCATACCGTGGGACCAACTTTTGAATACCTGTGTCGTAGAAGTCTGCCGCCTGGGATTGGAACCACTGTGTGACAACCATCTCCGCCTCTCTGTCATTCTCAAAACGCTGACGCTGACCGGACAGGAATTTCTTGAGGTGTAGGAAAAGATGGAAATCACTGGGAGCGAGGTCCGGGCTGTAGGGTGGATGATTAAACACCTCCCAGCTGAACTCCTGCAGGAGACTTGCTGTCCGTCGAGCCGTGTGCGGCCTAGCATTATCACTGACCGCACTTCACAGTCGGCGGGAGCTGGAATAAGAACCTCCATCTTCAACAGCTGCAACGATGCTACTGTGAGAACGCGGGAAGTGCCGTTAGTGCATGCGCCATGCTACGTCATTGCTCTATCACGTACGCACAGTCGCTTCGCTCAATATAAGGTTTGCTAGCTGTGGGACGAGTGGGAAACTTACTTTTGGGACGCGCCTCGTATATATTCTTTTACCTAATTCTGATTAACTGATGCTGTACCTAGCTTGTATTCTCAGGCTAAGAAGATGAATGTGGAGTCCCTGCGCAGCAATCAACAGCAGAACCAGGTGTCGGCTGAAATTCGCATCGCTAAGGCTGCTATCAGCATCTGCTTCCTGTTCGTAGCATCGTGGACACCGTATGCTGTGATGGCCCTCATTGGAGCATTTGGAAACCAGTATGTAATAATGACATAACTATGTAGCCAGCCTCACTAACAGCAGTCGTATGGTTATTACTTGTTTGTCTGTTTATAGTAAAATTTTAACAGCAAGACTTCAAGCGACCATAAAACCTTTTATTTATTTGTCATAAATATTTTCTAATACAGAAGTTCTATGGAATAAAATTACCCGCTTTCAATTCAAGGAACAACTTGTTTGCAACCTTTTCCATGCAGTTGGAAACCACCGAGGAAAACTGACCCTCAAATGGTTGAACCTGCGTTTGTGTTTACGTATAACAGGAAATTCTACAGTTTCTAAAATCTCCCATTAAACACATGAATAAAATCCGATAGCAAAGAAATGTAAATATGTGCGATATTCCTTTCAATTAAAAATAATATTACGGAGTGACGGCTTGAGGAATGGTTCTAAGCGGCAAAGTAAACTCTTCTGAATATGTAATATGTAATATATATTTTATTTTGTTGTTGTATGTGGGTTTTAAAGAAAAGTACATGATTTTATTGAAATACACGCACAGTGTACTCTTAACTGTGGAATTTAAATTGGGCCACCGATGGATGCAGGAATTTAAACACCTGGTACTTTAAAGGTTAAATTGTTTCAGCTTCAGAGTCCTTCGTAAGATGCTAATAATCATTCAGCTAGTCGAGAAACTCCTTGCCTTTTAAGGAACCCAAAAAGACCTTTGAACCCTGTCCTAAGGCAGATGATTCTAGTCTGCATCCTCACACCCTGTTTCTTTACTCTGCTCCCCTACATCTCCCAGATCGTATCTTCCTTTCAGATTTTGTGACTAAAATTGTGTATGAATTTCTTATCATTCCCATATATGCTACATGCCTCACCCATCTCATCCTTCTTCATTTTATCATCGTAATAATATATGGCGAAGAGTACAATTTATGATTCTTCGTGTTATGCAGTTTTCTAGAGAATAATTTAACAGAAAACTCAGATTTTATTACAGAGATTTACAAATCAACTATGCCTTTTACATAAATTTAAATTGTTTGATGCCGACAAAATGTTCTAGGTGGATATTGTCATCACAGACCTGTCATAATATGAACGCCATGATATAGGCATATAAGCATCACCTAATATTGTTAAGACAGTGAAATGTAGGGTATTACAATGACATGGGCATAGACAGACAAGAAATACGTACAGAATATTGATGAGGAAACCTCTTGAGGAATGTTTGCTTTGATGACAAAAGAGGAAGACGGGTCTTCAGGCGATAGGGTACAAGGACTGAATATAGATGGATCCTGTTGCAGGCTTTAGTATTTGTCGTGTCGAACATTCAGATTCTGCTATAAGAGTCAGTCAGTTGGTTAGTTGTTGTATAAGGGGGAGATATAAGCAGAAAGGTGTATTAATATGCCCTTTAAAAATACAGTCTTGCTGACTGAACGCCCATATCAGTTTACTCAGAATATGTATGTATTAATTTCATAGTATCATTATACTAAAATAAATTTGTTATCTCCGCGTCACACAAACCTGTTGATAAACAAGTTGTAATTTTTGCATGTTCTAGGGCTCTCCTCACGCCTGGAGCGAGTATGATTCCAGCTTTAACTTGCAAATTCGTTGCCTGCCTGGACCCATACGTGTACGCCATAAGTCACCCCAGATACAGGTGAGCTAAAGTTCTTTACTTTAAGGAATCTTAAGGAATATCAACAGCTGTGGTCTTTTGTAAGAAAACTTAGGTGGATATTGTTTCACACTCTAAAATACAAAGATAGAAAGTTTGTGCACGACCCATTGCGGACTCCCCAAATGCTTGCTTTAGCATTTCATAGGTTTCCGTAGCCGTTTTGGCGAGTCTTTGGCAAAATTGATGCACACGCCATTCCGAAATCGCAGGAGGGTCGGTGTAATGCACTACCAAAACGCCCGTAACTAAGAAACAAATGCTAATTTGATGATGCCGGCTGGCACACTGATTCGCTATGAATGTAGGCCGCACCCCCTAAAGGCAGAAGCTCGTACTACATCCGGTTCGCCCTCTATTGACACAGTCTTGAAACTTTCCGATCGCTCCTCGTATGTTTGGTAAATGTTAAGTGCAAGATACAACATAGGCATTAAATAATTGCATCTTCCAGAATTGAGAAACATACTTTGTTTAACAGAGTTGAGCTACAGAAGCGACTCCCATGGCTCAATATCGATGAGACACAGCCACAGAGTGAGACCACCTCTGCCATCACAACCAACGTCAGTACTGACAGCACGGGCACTCCGGACTAAACTACTCCCATCTGCCATAGTTCGCAGCATAGTCAGAGGGAGGACCTACTGCTCTTGATTTCGCAGAATTCTGCGTAACTTTTTACTTCGTTCATTGCAATTCATTGTAACCAATTACTTTTACGTGTAATTAAATCACAAATTTCTGATTTTATGAAATGTGAAAATGCATTAAAAGACCTGGGAATACTCAATATTTCTATGCAGAAAAGACTGAGCCTCCGTTGAATATGTTGTCTACTTTAGAATTTGTTTTCTTCATTAAGGTCATTCACCAACTTACACATGTCATTACTTAATTTTATTATTCTAAGTCTATTAGTCATCTCTAATATTAATTTTCTTTCTTTCCAGTATTTCATAAAGAGGGACACCGTATTGTGCACTTAACTATATTGATTCAATTAACAAGGTCACTCGTCCTGTGCCTGTGTCGGGTGATACAGAGAACGCATCTTGCAGAGAGCGAGTCCGTTAGACACCGCGTCCGACAGAGAAAGGGACGTGCAGAGACCGGTTCTGGCCCGGATATTGTGGAGGAACTTTTGACAAAAATATAAAAATTTTCGAAAAAACGAAAAACGTAGGACATCGTCCAAAAGGCGCACAAAACCAAAAATTTTTGAAAAATTCTCAATTCAAAATTTTTGTCGAAAATTTCGAAAATTCTTAGTTTTCTTCGCGTTTCATGCCATTTGCAGCCATTTTTAATTTTTTTTAAAATTTCGACAATTTTTGAAAATTTTCAAAGGGGTACCCCTTTGAGAAATTTCAAATTTTTCGAAAATTTTCGAAAAATCAAAAAACGTGGGAAATCGTCCAAAACGCGCACAAAACTAAGAATTTTTGAAAATTTTCAACTTTTAATTTTCTTTCGAATTTTTCGAAAATTTTTGGTTTTGTGCGCATTTCAGAGGGTTTGCAGCGTTTTTTGATTTTTCGAAAAATTTGAAAAATTTTTTCTTCTAAATTTGACCTGGCCCATCCCTATCGGGACTAGACTCCGCCGGACTGTCTATTTCACACAGTCTCAGCCGTACCCAGTCTGCGAGTCAACCGGTACCTGCTGTACACGGTGTGTGATTCACGAGGTCTGTGCTTGACTCCGTCTCTGGTTAACAAGGTCTCTGCGTCACTCGTCCTGTGCCTCACCGGTCTCTGCTTGATGCGGTGTGTGCATCAGCCTGTACGTGCTTGACTCGGTCTCTGCCTCACCCGATCTCTGCTTCCCATTTTGTGTGACTCACCACGTCTTCGCCTCACTCTCTCCGTCTCACATTTCTCTGCCTGTTTCGGGCTGTGCCTCACCCGGTCTCTGCTGACCCAGGTCTTTGCACAGACGGCCTGGCATATGTCGGGTGATACAGAGAACGCATCTTGCAGAGAGCGAGTCCGTTAGACACCGCGTCCGACAGAGAAAGGGACGCGCAGAGACCGGTTCTGGCCTGGATATTGTGGAGGAACTTTTGACAAAAATATAAAATTTTTCGAAAAAACGAAAAACGGAGGACATCGTCCAAAAGGCGCACAAAACCAAAAATTTTTGAAAAATTCTCAATTCAAAATTTTTGTCGAAAATTTCGAAAATTCTTAGTTTTCTTCGCGTTTCATGCCATTTGCAGCCATTTTTAATTTTTTTAAAATTTCGACAATTTTTGAAAATTTTCAAAGGGGTACCCCTTTGAGAAATTTCAATTTTTTCGAAAATTTTCGAAAAATCAAAAAACGTGGGAAATCGTCCAAAACGCGCACAAAACTAAGAATTTTGGAAAATTTTAAACTTTTAATTTTCTTTCGAATTTTTCGAAAATTTTTGGTTTTGTGCGCATTTCAGAGGGTTTGCAGCGTTTTTTGATTTTTCGAAAAATTTGAAAATTGTTTTCTTCTACATTTGACCTGGCCCATCCCTATCGGGACTAGACTCCGCCGGACTGTATATTTCACACAGTCTCAGCCGTACCCAGTCAGCGAGTCAACCGGTACCTGCTGTACACGGTGTGTGATTCACGAGGTCTGTGCTTGACTCCGTCTCTGGTTAACAAGGTCTCTGCGTCACTCGTCCTGTGCCTCACCGGTCTCTGCTTGATGCGGTGTGTGCATCAGCCTGTACGTGCTTGACTCGGTCTCTGCCTCACCCGATCTCTGCTTCCCATTTTGTGTGACTCACCACGTCTTCGCCTCACTCTCTCCGTCTCACATTTCTCTGCCTGTTTCGGGCTGTGCCTCACCCGGTCTCTGCTGACCCAGGTCTTTGCACAGACGGCCTGGCATATGTCGGGTGATACAGAGAACGCATCTTGCAGAGAGCGAGTCCGTTAGACACCGCGTCCGACAGAGAAAGGGACGTGCAGAGACCGGTTCTGGCCTGGATATTGTGGAGGAACTTTTGACAAAAATATAAAAATTTTCGAAAAAACGAAAAACGTAGGACATCGTCCAAAAGGCGCACAAAACCAAAAATTTTTGAAAAATTCTCAATTCAAAATTTTTGTCGAAAATTTCGAAAATTCTTAGTTTTCTTCGCGTTTCATGCCAATTGCAGCCATTTTTAATTTTTTTAAAATTTCGACAATTTTTGAAAATTTTGAGAAATTTCAATTTTTTCGAAAATTTTCGAAAAATCAAAAAACGTGGGAAATCGTCCAAAACGCGCACAAAACTAAGAATTTTTGAAAATTTTCAACTTTTAATTTTCTTTCGAATTTTTCGAAAATTTTTGGTTTTGTGCGCATTTCAGAGGGTTTGCAGCGTTTTTTGATTTTTCGAAAAATTTGAAAATTTTTTTCTTCTAAATTTGACCTGGCCCATCCCTATCGGGACTACACTCCGCCGGACTGTCTATTTCACACAGTCTCAGCCGTACCCAGTCTGCGAGTCAACCGGTACCTGCTGTACACGGTGTGTGATTCACGAGGTCTGTGCTTGACTCCGTCTCTGGTTAACAAGGTCTCTGCGTCACTCGTCCTGTGCCTCACCGGTCTCTGCTTGATGCGGTGTGTGCATCAGCCTGTACGTGCTTGACTCGGTCTCTGCCTCACCCGATCTCTGCTTCCCATTTTGTGTGACTCACCACGTCTTCGCCTCACTCTCTCCGTCTCACATTTCTCTGCCTGTTTCGGGCTGTGCCTCACCCGGTCTCTGCTGACCCAGGTCTTTGCACAGACGGCCTGGCATATGTCGGGTGGTACAGAGAACGCATCTTGCAGAGAGCGAGTCCGTTAGACACCGCGTCCGACAGAGAAAGGGACGTGCAGAGACCGGTTCTGGCCTGCATATTGTGGAGGAACTTTTGACAAAAATATAAAAATTTTCGAAAAAACGAAAAACGCAGGACATCGTCCAAAAGGCGCACAAAAGCAAAAATTTTTGAAAAATTCTCAATTCAAAATTTTTGTCGAAAATTTCGAAAATTCTTAGTTTTCTTCGCGTTTCATGCCATTTGCAGCCATTTTTAATTTTTTTAAAATTTCGACAATTTTTGAAAATTTTCAAAGGGGTACCCCTTTGAGAAATTTCAATTTTTTCGAAAATTTTCGAAAAATCAAAAAACGTGGGAAATCGTCCAAAACGCGCACAAAACTAAGAATTTTTGAAAATTTTCAACTTTTAATTTTCTTTCGAATTTTTCGAAAATTTTTGGTTTTGTGCGCATTTCAGAGGGTTTGCAGCGTTTTTTGATTTTTCGAAAAATTTGAAAATTTTTTTCTTCTAAATTTGACCTGGCCCATCCCTATCGGGACTAGACTCCGCCGGACTGTCTATTTCACACAGTCTCAGCCGTACCCAGTCTGCGAGTCAACCGGTACCTGCTGTACACGGTGTGTGATTCACGAGGTCTGTGCTTGACTCCGTCTCTGGTTAACAAGGTCTCTGCGTCACTCGTCCTGTGCCTCACCGGTCTCTGCTTGATGCGGTATGTGCATCAGCCTGTACGTGCTTGACTCGGTCTCTGCCTCACCCGATCTCTGCTTCCCATTTTGTGTGACTCACCACGTCTTCGCCTCACTCTCTCCGTCTCACATTTCTCTGCCTGTTTCGGGCTGTGCCTCACCCGGTCTCTGCTGACCCAGGTCTTTGCACAGACGGCCTGGCATATGTCGGGTGATACAGAGAACGCATCTTGCAGAGAGCGAGTCCGTTAGACACCGCGTCCGACAGAGAAAGGGACGTGCAGAGACCGGTTCTGGCCTGCATATTGTGGAGGAACTTTTGACAAAAATATAAAAATTTTCGAAAAAACGAAAAACGCAGGACATCGTCCAAAAGGCGCACAAAACCAAAATTTTTTGAAAAATTCTCAATTCAAAATTTTTGTCGAAAATTTCGAAAATTCTTAGTTTTCTTCGCGTTTCATGCCATTTGCAGCCATTTTTAATTTTTTTAAAATTTCGACAATTTTTGAAAATTTTCAAAGGGGTACCCCTATGAGAAATTTCAATTTTTTCGAAAATTTTCGAAAAATCAAAAAACGTGGGAAATCGTCCAAAACGCGCACAAAACTAAGAATTTTTGAAAATTTTCAACTTTTAATTTTCTTTCGAATTTTTCGAAAATTTTTGGTTTTGTGCGCATTTCAGAGGGTTTGCAGCGTTTTTTGATTTTTCGAAAAATTTGAAATTTTTTTTCTTCTAAATTTGACCTGGCCCATCCCTATCGGGACTAGACTCCGCCGGACTGTCTATTTCACACAGTCTCAGCCGTACCCAGGCAGCGAGTCAACCGGTACCTGCTGTACACGGTGTGTGATTCACGAGGTCTGTGCTTGCCTCCGTCTCTGGTTAACAAGGTCTCTGCGTCACTCGTCCTGTGCCTCACCGGTCTCTGCTTGATGCGGTGTGTGCATCAGCCTGTACGTGCTTGACTCGGTCTCTGCCTCACCCGATCTCTGCTTCCCATATTGTGTGACTCACCACGTCTTCGCCTCACTCTCTCCGTCTCACATTTCTCTGCCTGTTTCGGGCTGTGCCTCACCCGGTCTCTGCTGACCCAGGTCTTTGCACAGACGGCCTGGCATATGTCGGGTGATACAGAGAACGCATCTTGCAGAGAGCGAGTCCGTTAGACACCGCGTCCGACAGAGAAAGGGACGTGCAGAGACCGGTTCTGGCCTGGATATTGTGGAGGAACTTTTGACAAAAATATAAAAATTTTCGAAAAAAACGAAAAACGCAGGACATCGTCCAAAAGGCGCACAAAACCAAAAATTTTTGAAAAATTCTCAATTCAAAATTTTTGTCGAAAATTTCGAAAATTCATAGTTTTCTTCGCGTTTCATGCCATTTGCAGCCATTTTTAATTTTTTTAAAATTTCGACAATTTTTGAAAATTTTCAAAGGGGTACCCCTTTGAGAAATTTCAATTTTTTCGAAAATTTTCGAAAAATCAAAAAACGTGGGAAATCGTCCAAAACGCGCACAAAACTAAGAATTTTTGAAAATTTTCAACTTTTAATTTTCTTTCGAATTTTTCGAAAATTTTTGGTTTTGTGCGCATTTCAGAGGGTTTGCAGCGTTTTTTGATTTTTCGAAAAATTTGAAATTTTTTTTCTTCTAAATTTGACCTGGCCCATCCCTATCGGGACTAGACTCCGCCGGACTGTCTATTTCACACAGTCTCAGCCGTACCCAGGCAGCGAGTCAACCGGTACCTGCTGTACACGGTGTGTGATTCACGAGGTCTGTGCTTGCCTCCGTCTCTGGTTAACAAGGTCTCTGCGTCACTCGTCCTGTGCCTCACCGGTCTCTGCTTGATGCGGTGTGTGCATCAGCCTGTACGTGCTTGACTCGGTATCTGCCTCACCCGATCTCTGCTTCCCATATTGTGTGACTCACCACGTCTTCGCCTCACTCTCTCCGTCTCACATTTCTCTGCCTGTTTCGGGCTGTGCCTCACCCGGTCTCTGCTGACCCAGGTCTTTGCACAGACGGCCTGGCATATGTCGGGTGATACAGAGAACGCATCTTGCAGAGAGCGAGTCCGTTAGACACCGCGTCCGACAGAGAAAGGGACGTGCAGAGACCGGTTCTGGCCTGGATATTGTGGAGGAACTTTTGACAAAAATATAAAAATTTTCGAAAAAAACGAAAAACGCAGGACATCGTCCAAAAGGCGCACAAAACCAAAAATTTTTGAAAAATTCTCAATTCAAAATTTTTGTCGAAAATTTCGAAAATTCATAGTTTTCTTCGCGTTTCATGCCATTTGCAGCCATTTTTAATTTTTTTAAAATTTCGACAATTTTTGAAAATTTTCAAAGGGGTACCCCTTTGAGAAATTTCAATTTTTTCGAAAATTTTCGAAAAATCAAAAAACGTGGGAAATCGTCCAAAACGCGCACAAAACTAAGATTTTTTGAAAATTTTCAACTTTTAATTTTCTTTCGAATTTTTCGAAAATTTTTGGTTTTGTGCGCATTTCAGAGGGTTTGCAGCGTTTTTTGATTTTTCGAAAAATTTGAAAAATTTTTTCTTCTAAATTTGACCTGGCCCATCCCTATCGGGACTAGACTCCGCCGGACTGTCTATTTCACACAGTCTCAGCCGTACCCAGTCTGCGAGTCAACCGGTACCTGCTGTACACGGTGTGTGATTCACGAGGTCTGTGCTTGACTCCGTCTCTGGTTAACAAGGTCTCTGCGTCACTCGTCCTGTGCCTCACCGGTCTCTGCTTGATGCGGTGTGTGCATCAGCCTGTACGTGCTTGACTCGGTCTCTGCCTCACCCGATCTCTGCTTCCCATATTGTGTGACTCACCACGTCTTCGCCTCACTCTCTCCGTCTCACATTTCTCTGCCTGTTTCGGGCTGTGCCTCACCCGGTCTCTGCTGACCCAGGTCTTTGCACAGACGGCCTGGCATATGTCGGGTGATACAGAGAACGCATCTTGCAGAGAGCGAGTCCGTTAGACACCGCGTCCGACAGAGAAAGGGACGTGCAGAGACCGGTTCTGGCCTGGATATTGTGGAGGAACTTTTGACAAAAATATAAAAATTTTCGAAAAAAACGAAAAACGCAGGACATCGTCCAAAAGGCGCACAAAACCAAAAATTTTTGAAAAATTCTCAATTCAAAATTTTTGTCGAAAATTTCGAAAATTCATAGTTTTCTTCGCGTTTCATGCCATTTGCAGCCATTTTTAATTTTTTTAAAATTTCGACAATTTTTGAAAATTTTCAAAGGGGTACCCCTTTGAGAAATTTCAATTTTTTCGAAAATTTTCGAAAAATCAAAAAACGTGGGAAATCGTCCAAAACGCGCACAAAACTAAGAATTTTTGAAAATTTTCAACTTTTAATTTTCTTTCGAATTTTTCGAAAATTTTTGGTTTTGTGCGCATTTCAGAGGGTTTGCAGCGTTTTTTGATTTTTCGAAAAATTTGAAATTTTTTTTCTTCTAAATTTGACCTGGCCCATCCCTATCGGGACTAGACTCCGCCGGACTGTCTATTTCACACAGTCTCAGCCGTACCCAGGCAGCGAGTCAACCGGTACCTGCTGTACACGGTGTGTGATTCACGAGGTCTGTGCTTGCCTCCGTCTCTGGTTAACAAGGTCTCTGCGTCACTCGTCCTGTGCCTCACCGGTCTCTGCTTGATGCGGTGTGTGCATCAGCCTGTACGTGCTTGACTCGGTATCTGCCTCACCCGATCTCTGCTTCCCATATTGTGTGACTCACCACGTCTTCGCCTCACTCTCTCCGTCTCACATTTCTCTGCCTGTTTCGGGCTGTGCCTCACCCGGTCTCTGCTGACCCAGGTCTTTGCACAGACGGCCTGGCATATGTCGGGTGATACAGAGAACGCATCTTGCAGAGAGCGAGTCCGTTAGACACCGCGTCCGACAGAGAAAGGGACGTGCAGAGACCGGTTCTGGCCTGGATATTGTGGAGGAACTTTTGACAAAAATATAAAAATTTTCGAAAAAAACGAAAAACGCAGGACATCGTCCAAAAGGCGCACAAAACCAAAAATTTTTGAAAAATTCTCAATTCAAAATTTTTGTCGAAAATTTCGAAAATTCATAGTTTTCTTCGCGTTTCATGCCATTTGCAGCCATTTTTAATTTTTTTAAAATTTCGACAATTTTTGAAAATTTTCAAAGGGGTACCCCTTTGAGAAATTTCAATTTTTTCGAAAATTTTCGAAAAATCAAAAAACGTGGGAAATCGTCCAAAACGCGCACAAAACTAAGATTTTTTGAAAATTTTCAACTTTTAATTTTCTTTCGAATTTTTCGAAAATTTTTGGTTTTGTGCGCATTTCAGAGGGTTTGCAGCGTTTTTTGATTTTTCGAAAAATTTGAAAAATTTTTTCTTCTAAATTTGACCTGGCCCATCCCTATCGGGACTAGACTCCGCTGGACTGTCTATTTCACACAGTCTCAGCCGTACCCAGTCTGCGAGTCAACCGGTACCTGCTGTACACGGTGTGTGATTCACGAGGTCTGTGCTTGACTCCGTCTCTGGTTAACAAGGTCTCTGCGTCACTCGTCCTGTGCCTCACCGGTCTCTGCTTGATGCGGTGTGTGCATCAGCCTGTACGTGCTTGACTCGGTCTCTGCCTCACCCGATCTCTGCTTCCCATATTGTGTGACTCACCACGTCTTCGCCTCACTCTCTCCGTCTCACATTTCTCTGCCTGTTTCGGGCTGTGCCTCACCCGGTCTCTGCTGACCCAGGTCTTTGCACAGACGGCCTGGCATATGTCGGGTGATACAGAGAACGCATCTTGCAGAGAGCGAGTCCGTTAGACACCGCGTCCGACAGAGAAAGGGACGTGCAGAGACCGGTTCTGGCCTGGATATTGTGGAGGAACTTTTGACAAAAATATAAAAATTTTCGAAAAAAACGAAAAACGCAGGACATCGTCCAAAAGGCGCACAAAACCAAAAATTTTTGAAAAATTCTCAATTCAAAATTTTTGTCGAAAATTTCGAAAATTCATAGTTTTCTTCGCGTTTCATGCCATTTGCAGCCATTTTTAATTTTTTTAAAATTTCGACAATTTTTGAAAATTTTCAAAGGGGTACCCCTTTGAGAAATTTCAATTTTTTCGAAAATTTTCGAAAAATCAAAAAACGTGGGAAATCGTCCAAAACGCGCACAAAACTAAGAATTTTTGAAAATTTTCAACTTTTAATTTTC
Organism: Zootermopsis nevadensis; assembly: GCF_977971745.1. Lineage (NCBI taxonomy): Eukaryota > Metazoa > Arthropoda > Insecta > Blattodea > Termopsidae > Zootermopsis > Zootermopsis nevadensis. The sequence goes on from NW_028259160.1 coordinate 1,916,283, forward strand.
TTTCGAATTTTTCGAAAATTTTTGGTTTTGTGCGCATTTCAGAGGGTTTGCAGCGTTTTTTGATTTTTCGAAAAATTTGAAATTTTTTTTCTTCTAAATTTGACCTGGCCCATCCCTATCGGGACTAGACTCCGCCGGACTGTCTATTTCACACAGTCTCAGCCGTACCCAGGCAGCGAGTCAACCGGTACCTGCTGTACACGGTGTGTGATTCACGAGGTCTGTGCTTGCCTCCGTCTCTGGTTAACAAGGTCTCTGCGTCACTCGTCCTGTGCCTCACCGGTCTCTGCTTGATGCGGTGTGTGCATCAGCCTGTACGTGCTTGACTCGGTATCTGCCTCACCCGATCTCTGCTTCCCATATTGTGTGACTCACCACGTCTTCGCCTCACTCTCTCCGTCTCACATTTCTCTGCCTGTTTCGGGCTGTGCCTCACCCGGTCTCTGCTGACCCAGGTCTTTGCACAGACGGCCTGGCATATGTCGGGTGATACAGAGAACGCATCTTGCAGAGAGCGAGTCCGTTAAACACCGCGTCCGACAGAGAAAGGGACGTGCAGAGACCGGTTCTGGCCTGGATATTGTGGAGGAACTTTTGACAAAAATATAAAAATTTTCGAAAAAAACGAAAAACGCAGGACATCGTCCAAAAGGCGCACAAAACCAAAAATTTTTGAAAAATTCTCAATTCAAAATTTTTGTCGAAAATTTCGAAAATTCATAGTTTTCTTCGCGTTTCATGCCATTTGCAGCCATTTTTAATTTTTTTAAAATTTCGACAATTTTTGAAAATTTTCAAAGGGGTACCCCTTTGAGAAATTTCAATTTTTTCGAAAATTTTCGAAAAATCAAAAAACGTGGGAAATCGTCCAAAACGCGCACAAAACTAAGATTTTTTGAAAATTTTCAACTTTTAATTTTCTTTCGAATTTTTCGAAAATTTTTGGTTTTGTGCGCATTTCAGAGGGTTTGCAGCGTTTTTTGATTTTTCGAAAAATTTGAAAAAAATTTTCTTCTAAATTTGACCTGGCCCATCCCTATCGGGACTAGACTCCGCCGGACTGTCTATTTCACACAGTCTCAGCCGTACCCAGTCTGCGAGTCAACCGGTACCTGCTGTACACGGTGTGTGATTCACGAGGTCTGTGCTTGACTCCGTCTCTGGTTAACAAGGTCTCTGCGTCACTCGTCCTGTGCCTCACCGGTCTCTGCTTGATGCGGTGTGTGCATCAGCCTGTACGTGCTTGACTCGGTCTCTGCCTCACCCGATCTCTGCTTCCCATTTTGTGTGACTCACCACGTCTTCGCCTCACTCTCTCCGACTCGCATTTCTCTCCCTGTTTCGGGCTGTGCCTCACCCGGTCTCTGCTGACCCAGGTCTTTGCACAGACGGCCTGGCATATGTCGGGTGATACAGAGAACGCATCTTGCAGAGAGCGAGTCCGTTAGACACCGCGTCCGACAGAGAAAGGGACGTGCAGAGACCGGTTCTGGCCTGGATATTGTGGAGGAACTTTTGACAAAAATATAAAAATTTTCGAAAAAACGAAAAACGTAGGACATCGTCCAAAAGGCGCACAAAACCAAAAATTTTTGAAAAATTCTCAATTCAAAATTTTTGTCGAAAATTTCGAAAATTCTTAGTTTTCTTCGCGTTTCATGCCAATTGCAGCCATTTTTAATTTTTTTAAAATTTCGACAATTTTTGAAAATTTTCAAAGGGGTACCCCTTTGAGAAATTTCAAATTTTTCGAAAATTTTCGAAAAATCAAAAAACGTGGGAAATCGTCCAAAACGCGCACAAAACTAAGAATTTTTGAAAATTTTCAACTTTTAATTTTCTTTCGAATTTTTCGAAATTTTTTGGTTTTGTGCGCATTTCAGAGGGTTTGCAGCGTTTTTTGATTTTTCGAAAAATTTGAAAATTTTTTTCTTCTAAATTTGACCTGGCCCATCCCTATCGGGACTAGACTCCGCCGGACTGTCTATTTCACACAGTCTCAGCCGTACCCAGTCTGCGAGCCAACCGGTACCTGCTGTACACGGTGTGTGATTCACGAGGTCTGTGCTTGACTCCGTCTCTGGTTAACAAGGTCTCTGCGTCACTCGTCCTGTGCCTCACCGGTCTCTGCTTGATGCGGTGTGTGCATCAGCCTGTACGTGCTTGACTCGGTCTCTGCCTCACCCGATCTCTGCTTCCCATTTTGTGTGACTCACCACGTCTTCGCCTCACTCTCTCCGTCTCACATTTCTCTGCCTGTTTCGGGCTGTGCCTCACCCGGTCTCTGCTGACCCAGGTCTTTGCACAGACGGCCTGGCATATGTCGGGTGATACAGAGAACGCATCTTGCAGAGAGCGAGTCCGTTAGACACCGCGTCCGACAGAAAAAAGGGACGTGCAGAGACCGGTTCTGGCCTGGATATTGTGGAGGAACTTTTGACAAAAATATAAAAATTTTCGAAAAAACGAAAAACGTAGGACATCGTCCAAAAGGCGCACAAAACCAAAAATTTTTGAAAAATTCTCAATTCAAAATTTTTGTCGAAAATTTCGAAAATTCTTAGTTTTCTTCGCGTTTCATGCCATTTGCAGCCATTTTTAATTTTTTTTAAAATTTCGACAATTTTTGAAAATTTTCAAAGGGGTACCCCTTTGAGAAATTTCAATTTTTTCGAAAATTTTCGAAAAATCAAAAAACGTGGGAAATCGTCCAAAACGCGCACAAAACTAAGAATTTTTGAAAATTTTCAAATTTTAATTTTCTTTCGAATTTTTCGAAAATTTTTGGTTTTGTGCGCATTTCAGAGGGTTTGCAGCGTTTTTTGATTTTTCGAAAAATTTGAAAATTTTTTTCTTCTAAATTTGACCTGGCCCATCCCTATCGGGACTAGACTCCGCCGGACTGTCTATTTCACACAGTCTCAGCCGTACCCAGTCTGCGAGTCAACCGGTACCTGCTGTACACGGTGTGTGATTCACGAGGTCTGTGCTTGACTCCGTCTCTGGTTAACAAGGTCTCTGCGTCACTCGTCCTGTGCCTCACCGGTCTCTGCTTGATGCGGTGTGTGCATCAGCCTGTACGTGCTTGACTCGGTCTCTGCCTCACCCGATCTCTGCTTCCCATTTTGTGTGACTCACCACGTCTTCGCCTCACTCTCTCCGTCTCACATTTCTCTGCCTGTTTCGGGCTGTGCCTCACCCGGTCTCTGCTGACCCAGGTCTTTGCACAGACGGCCTGGCATATGTCGGGTGGTACAGAGAACGCATCTTGCAGAGAGCGAGTCCGTTAGACACCGCGTCCGACAGAGAAAGGGACGTGCAGAGACCGGTTCTGGCCTGCATATTGTGGAGGAACTTTTGACAAAAATATAAAAATTTTCGAAAAAACGAAAAACGCAGGACATCGTCCAAAAGGCGCACAAAACCAAATTTTTTTGAAAAATTCTCAATTCAAAATTTTTGTCGAATATTTCGAAAATTCTTAGTTTTCTTCGCGTTTCATGCCATTTGCAGCCATTTTTAATTTTTTTAAAATTTCGACAATTTTTGAAAATTTTCAAAGGGGTACCCCTTTGAGAAATTTCAATTTTTTCGAAAATTTTCGAAAAATCAAAAAACGTGGGAAATCGTCCAAAACGCGCACAAAACTAAGAATTTTTGAAAATTTTCAACTTTTAATTTTCTTTCGAATTTTTCGAAAATTTTTGGTTTTGTGCGCATTTCAGAGGGTTTGCAGCGTTTTTTGATTTTTCGAAAAATTTGAATTTTTTTTTCTTCTAAATTTGACCTGGCCCATCCCTATCGGGACTAGACTCCGCCGGACTGTCTATTTCACACAGTCTCAGCCGTACCCAGTCTGCGAGTCAACCGGTACCTGCTGTACACGGTGTGTGATTCACGAGGTCTGTGCTTGACTCCGTCTCTGGTTAACAAGGTCTCTGCGTCACTCGTCCTGTGCCTCACCGGTCTCTGCTTGATGCGGTATGTGCATCAGCCTGTACGTGCTTGACTCGGTCTCTGCCTCACCCGATCTCTGCTTCCCATTTTGTGTGACTCACCACGTCTTCGCCTCACTCTCTCCGTCTCACATTTCTCTGCCTGTTTCGGGCTGTGCCTCACCCGGTCTCTGCTGACCCAGGTCTTTGCACAGACGGCCTGGCATATCTCGGGTGATACAGAGAACGCATCTTGCAGAGAGCGAGTCCGTTAGACACCGCGTCCGACAGAGAAAGGGACGTGCAGAGACCGGTTCTGGCCTGGATATTGTGGAGGAACTTTTGACAAAAATATAAAAATTTTCGAAAAAACGAAAAACGCAGGACATCGTCCAAAAGGCGCACAAAACCAAAATTTTTTGAAAAATTCTCAATTCAAAATTTTTGTCGAAAATTTCGAAAATTCTTAGTTTTCTTCGCGTTTCATGCCATTTGCAGCCATTTTTAATTTTATAAAAATTTCGACAATTTTTGAAAATTTTCAAAGGGGTACCCCTATGAGAAATTTCAATTTTTTCGAAAATTTTCGAAAAATCAAAAAACGTGGGAAATCGTCCAAAACGCGCACAAAACTAAGAATTTTTGAAAATTTTCAACTTTTAATTTTCTTTCGAATTTTTCGTAAATTTTTGGTTTTGTGCGCATTTCAGAGGGTTTGCAGCGTTTTTTGATTTTTCGAAAAATTTGAAAATTTTTTTCTTCAAAATTTGACCTGGCCCATCCCTATCGGGACTAGACTCCGCCGGACTGTCTATTTCACACAGCCTCAGCCGTACCCAGTCTGCGAGTCAACCGGAACCTGCTGTACACGGTGTGTGATTCACGAGGTCTGTGCTTGACTCCGTCTCTGGTTAACAAGGTCTCTGCGTCACTCGTCCTGTGCCTCACCGGTCTCTGCTTGATGCGGTGTGTGCATCAGCCTGTACGTGCTTGACTCGGTCTCTGCCTCACCCGATCTCTGCTTCCCATTTTGTGTGACTCACCACGTCTTCGCCTCACTCTCTCCGTCTCACATTTCTCTGCCTGTTTCGGGCTGTGCCTCACCCGGTCTCTGCTGACCCAGGTCTTTGCACAGACGGCCTGGCATATGTCGGGTGATACAGAGAACGCATCTTGCAGAGAGCGAGTCCGTTAGACACCGCGTCCGACAGAGAAAGGGACGTACAGAGACCGGTTCTGGCCTGGATATTGTGGAGGAACTTTTGACAAAAATATAAAAATTTTCGAAAAAACGAAAAACGCAGGACATCGTCCAAAAGGCGCACAAAACCAAAAATTTTTGAAAAATTCTCAATTCAAAATTTTTGTCGAAAATTTTGAAAATTCTTAGTTTTCTTCGCGTTTCATGCCATTTGCAGCCATTTTTAATTTTTTTAATATTTCGACAATTTTTGAAAATTTTCAAAGGGGTACCCCTTTGAGAAATTTCAATTTTTTCGAAAATTTTCGAAAAATCAAAAAACGTGGGAAATCGTCCAAAACGCGCACAAAACTAAGATTTTTTGAAAATTTTCAACTTTTAATTTTCTTTCGAATTTTTCGAAAATTTTTGGTTTTGTGCGCATTTCAGAGGGTTTGCAGCGTTTTTTGATTTTTCGAAAAATTTGAAAAAAATTTTCTTCTAAATTTGACCTGGCCCATCCCTATCGGGACTAGACTCCGCCGGACTGTCTATTTCACACAGTCTCAGCCGTACCCAGTCTGCGAGTCAACCGGTACCTGCTGTACACGGTGTGTGATTCACGAGGTCTGTGCTTGACTCCGTCTCTGGTTAACAAGGTCTCTGCGTCACTCGTCCTGTGCCTCACCGGTCTCTGCTTGATGCGGTGTGTGCATCAGCCTGTACGTGCTTGACTCGGTCTCTGCCTCACCCGATCTCTGCTTCCCATTTTGTGTGACTCACCACGTCTTCGCCTCACTCTCTCCGACTCGCATTTCTCTCCCTGTTTCGGGCTGTGCCTCACCCGGTCTCTGCTGACCCAGGTCTTTGCACAGACGGCCTGGCATATGTCGGGTGATACAGAGAACGCATCTTGCAGAGAGCGAGTCCGTTAGACACCGCGTCCGACAGAGAAAGGGACGTGCAGAGACCGGTTCTGGCCTGGATATTGTGGAGGAACTTTTGACAAAAATATAAAAATTTTCGAAAAAACGAAAAACGTAGGACATCGTCCAAAAGGCGCACAAAACCAAAAATTTTTGAAAAATTCTCAATTCAAAATTTTTGTCGAAAATTTCGAAAATTCTTAGTTTTCTTCGCGTTTCATGCCAATTGCAGCCATTTTAAATTTTTTTAAAATTTCGACAATTTTTGAAAATTTTCAAAGGGGTACCCCTTTGAGAAATTTCAAATTTTTCGAAAATTTTCGAAAAATCAAAAAACGTGGGAAATCGTCCAAAACGCGCACAAAACTAAGAATTTTTGAAAATTTTCAACTTTTAATTTTCTTTCGAATTTTTCGAAATTTTTTGGTTTTGTGCGCATTTCAGAGGGTTTGCAGCGTTTTTTGATTTTTCGAAAAATTTGAAAATTTTTTTCTTCTAAATTTGACCTGGCCCATCCCTATCGGGACTAGACTCCGCCGGACTGTCTATTTCACACAGTCTCAGCCGTACCCAGTCTGCGAGCCAACCGGTACCTGCTGTACACGGTGTGTGATTCACGAGGTCTGTGCTTGACTCCGTCTCTGGTTAACAAGGTCTCTGCGTCACTCGTCCTGTGCCTCACCGGTCTCTGCTTGATGCGGTGTGTGCATCAGCCTGTACGTGCTTGACTCGGTCTCTGCCTCACCCGATCTCTGCTTCCCATTTTGTGTGACTCACCACGTCTTCGCCTCACTCTCTCCGTCTCACATTTCTCTGCCTGTTTCGGGCTGTGCCTCACCCGGTCTCTGCTGACCCAGGTCTTTGCACAGACGGCCTGGCATATGTCGGGTGATACAGAGAACGCATCTTGCAGAGAGCGAGTCCGTTAGACACCGCGTCCGACAGAAAAAAGGGACGTGCAGAGACCGGTTCTGGCCTGGATATTGTGGAGGAACTTTTGACAAAAATATAAAAATTTTCGAAAAAACGAAAAACGTAGGACATCGTCCAAAAGGCGCACAAAACCAAAAATTTTTGAAAAATTCTCAATTCAAAATTTTTGTCGAAAATTTCGAAAATTCTTAGTTTTCTTCGCGTTTCATGCCATTTGCAGCCATTTTTAATTTTTTTTAAAATTTCGACAATTTTTGAAAATTTTCAAAGGGGTACCCCTTTGAGAAATTTCAATTTTTTCGAAAATTTTCGAAAAATCAAAAAACGTGGGAAATCGTCCAAAACGCGCACAAAACTAAGAATTTTTGAAAATTTTCAAATTTTAATTTTCTTTCGAATTTTTCGAAAATTTTTGGTTTTGTGCGCATTTCAGAGGGTTTGCAGCGTTTTTTGATTTTTCGAAAAATTTGAAAATTTTTTTCTTCTAAATTTGACCTGGCCCATCCCTATCGGGACTAGACTCCGCCGGACTGTCTATTTCACACAGTCTCAGCCGTACCCAGTCTGCGAGTCAACCGGTACCTGCTGTACACGGTGTGTGATTCACGAGGTCTGTGCTTGACTCCGTCTCTGGTTAACAAGGTCTCTGCGTCACTCGTCCTGTGCCTCACCGGTCTCTGCTTGATGCGGTGTGTGCATCAGCCTGTACGTGCTTGACTCGGTCTCTGCCTCACCCGATCTCTGCTTCCCATTTTGTGTGACTCACCACGTCTTCGCCTCACTCTCTCCGTCTCACATTTCTCTGCCTGTTTCGGGCTGTGCCTCACCCGGTCTCTGCTGACCCAGGTCTTTGCACAGACGGCCTGGCATATGTCGGGTGGTACAGAGAACGCATCTTGCAGAGAGCGAGTCCGTTAGACACCGCGTCCGACAGAGAAAGGGACGTGCAGAGACCGGTTCTGGCCTGCATATTGTGGAGGAACTTTTGACAAAAATATAAAAATTTTCGAAAAAACGAAAAACGCAGGACATCGTCCAAAAGGCGCACAAAACCAAATTTTTTTGAAAAATTCTCAATTCAAAATTTTTGTCGAATATTTCGAAAATTCTTAGTTTTCTTCGCGTTTCATGCCATTTGCAGCCATTTTTAATTTTTTTAAAATTTCGACAATTTTTGAAAATTTTCAAAGGGGTACCCCTTTGAGAAATTTCAATTTTTTCGAAAATTTTCGAAAAATCAAAAAACGTGGGAAATCGTCCAAAACGCGCACAAAACTAAGAATTTTTGAAAATTTTCAACTTTTAATTTTCTTTCGAATTTTTCGAAAATTTTTGGTTTTGTGCGCATTTCAGAGGGTTTGCAGCGTTTTTTGATTTTTCGAAAAATTTGAATTTTTTTTTCTTCTAAATTTGACCTGGCCCATCCCTATCGGGACTAGACTCCGCCGGACTGTCTATTTCACACAGTCTCAGCCGTACCCAGTCTGCGAGTCAACCGGTACCTGCTGTACACGGTGTGTGATTCACGAGGTCTGTGCTTGACTCCGTCTCTGGTTAACAAGGTCTCTGCGTCACTCGTCCTGTGCCTCACCGGTCTCTGCTTGATGCGGTATGTGCATCAGCCTGTACGTGCTTGACTCGGTCTCTGCCTCACCCGATCTCTGCTTCCCATTTTGTGTGACTCACCACGTCTTCGCCTCACTCTCTCCGTCTCACATTTCTCTGCCTGTTTCGGGCTGTGCCTCACCCGGTCTCTGCTGACCCAGGTCTTTGCACAGACGGCCTGGCATATCTCGGGTGATACAGAGAACGCATCTTGCAGAGAGCGAGTCCGTTAGACACCGCGTCCGACAGAGAAAGGGACGTGCAGAGACCGGTTCTGGCCTGGATATTGTGGAGGAACTTTTGACAAAAATATAAAAATTTTCGAAAAAACGAAAAACGCAGGACATCGTCCAAAAGGCGCACAAAACCAAAATTTTTTGAAAAATTCTCAATTCAAAATTTTTGTCGAAAATTTCGAAAATTCTTAGTTTTCTTCGCGTTTCATGCCATTTGCAGCCATTTTTAATTTTATAAAAATTTCGACAATTTTTGAAAATTTTCAAAGGGGTACCCCTATGAGAAATTTCAATTTTTTCGAAAATTTTCGAAAAATCAAAAAACGTGGGAAATCGTCCAAAACGCGCACAAAACTAAGAATTTTTGAAAATTTTCAACTTTTAATTTTCTTTCGAATTTTTCGTAAATTTTTGGTTTTGTGCGCATTTCAGAGGGTTTGCAGCGTTTTTTGATTTTTCGAAAAATTTGAAAATTTTTTTCTTCAAAATTTGACCTGGCCCATCCCTATCGGGACTAGACTCCGCCGGACTGTCTATTTCACACAGCCTCAGCCGTACCCAGTCTGCGAGTCAACCGGAACCTGCTGTACACGGTGTGTGATTCACGAGGTCTGTGCTTGACTCCGTCTCTGGTTAACAAGGTCTCTGCGTCACTCGTCCTGTGCCTCACCGGTCTCTGCTTGATGCGGTGTGTGCATCAGCCTGTACGTGCTTGACTCGGTCTCTGCCTCACCCGATCTCTGCTTCCCATTTTGTGTGACTCACCACGTCTTCGCCTCACTCTCTCCGTCTCACATTTCTCTGCCTGTTTCGGGCTGTGCCTCACCCGGTCTCTGCTGACCCAGGTCTTTGCACAGACGGCCTGGCATATGTCGGGTGATACAGAGAACGCATCTTGCAGAGAGCGAGTCCGTTAGACACCGCGTCCGACAGAGAAAGGGACGTACAGAGACCGGTTCTGGCCTGGATATTGTGGAGGAACTTTTGACAAAAATATAAAAATTTTCGAAAAAACGAAAAACGCAGGACATCGTCCAAAAGGCGCACAAAACCAAAAATTTTTGAAAAATTCTCAATTCAAAATTTTTGTCGAAAATTTTGAAAATTCTTAGTTTTCTTCGCGTTTCATGCCATTTGCAGCCATTTTTAATTTTTTTAATATTTCGACAATTTTTGAAAATTTTCAAAGGGGTACCCCTTTGAGAAATTTCAATTTTTTCGAAAATTTTCGAAAAATCAAAAAACGTGGGAAATCGTCCAAAACGCGCACAAAACTAAGAATTTTTGAAAATTTTCAACTTTTAATTTTCTTTCGAATTTTTCGAAAATTTTTGGTTTTGTGCGCATTTCAGAGGGTTTGCAGCGTTTTTTGATTTTTCGAAAAATTTGAAAATTTTTTTCTTCAAAATTTGACCTGGCCCATCCCTATCGGGACTAGACTCCGCCGGACTGTCTATTTCACACAGTCTCAGCCGTACCCAGTCTGCGAGTCAACCGGTACCTGCTGTACACGGTGTGTGATTCACGAGGTCTGTGCTTGACTCCGTCTCTGGTTAACAAGGTCTCTGCGTCACTCGTCCTGTGCCTCACCGGTCTCTGCTTGATGCGGTGTGTGCATCAGCCTGTACGTGCTTGACTCGGTCTCTGCCTCACCCGATCTCTGCTTCCCATTTTGTGTGACTCACCACGTCTTCGCCTCACTCTCTCCGTCTCACATTTCTCTGCCTGTTTCGGGCTGTGCCTCACCCGGTCTCTGCTGACCCAGGTCTTTGCACAGACGGCCTGGCATATGTCGGGTGATACAGAGAACGCATCTTGCAGAGAGCGAGTCCGTTAGACACCGCGTCCGACAGAGAAAGGGACGTGCAGAGACCGGTTCTGGCCTGGATATTGTGGAGGAACTTTTGACAAAAATATAAAAATTTTCGAAAAAACGTAAAACGCAGGACATCGTCCAAAAGGCGCACAAAACCAAAATTTTTTGAAAAATTCTCAATTCAAAATTTTTGTCGAAAATTTCGAAAATTCTTAGTTTTCTTCGCGTTTCATGCCATTTGCAGCCATTTTTAATTTTTTTAAAATTTCGACAATTTTTGAAAATTTTCAAAGGGGTACCCCTATGAGAAATTTCAATTTTTTCGAAAATTTTCGAAAAATCAAAAAACGTGGGAAATCGTCCAAAACGCGCACAAAACTAAGAATTTTTGAAAATTTTCAACTTTTAATTTTCTTTCGAATTTTTCGAAAATTTTTGGTTTTGTGCGCATTTCAGAGGGTTTGCAGCGTTTTTTGATTTTTCGAAAAATTTGAAAATTTTTTTCTTCTAAATTTGACCTGGCCCATCCCTATCGGGACTAGACTCCGCCGGACTGTCTATTTCACACAGTCTCAGCCGTACCCAGGCAGCGAGTCAACCGGTACCTGCTGTACACGGTGTGTGATTCACGAGGTCTGTGCTTGACTCCGTCTCTGGTTAACAAGGTCTCTGCGTCACTCGTCCTGTGCCTCACCGGTCTCTGCTTGATGCGGTGTGTGCATCAGCCTGTACGTGCTTGACTCGGTCTCTGCCTCACCCGATCTCTGCTTCCCATTTTGTGTGACTCACCACGTCTTCGCCTCACTCTCTCCGTCTCACATTTCTTTGCCTGTTTCGGGCTGTGCCTCACCCGGTCTCTGCTGACCCAGGTCTTTGCACAGACGGCCTGGCATATGTCGGGTGGTACAGAGAACGCATCTTGCAGAGAGCGAGTCCGTTAGACACCGCGTCCGACAGAGAAAGGGACGTGCAGAGACCGGTTCTGGCCTGCATATTGTGGAGGAACTTTTGACAAAAATATAAAAATTTTCGAAAAAACGAAAAACGCAGGACATCGTCCAAAAGGCGCACAAAACCAAAATTTTTTGAAAAATTCTCAATTCAAAATTTTTGTCGAATATTTCGAAAATTCTTAGTTTTCTTCGCGTTTCATGCCATTTGCAGCCATTTTTAATTTTTTTAAAATTTCGACAATTTTTGAAAATTTTCAAAGGGGTACCCCTTTGAGAAATTTCAATTTTTTCGAAAATTTTCGAAAAATCAAAAAACGTGGGAAATCGTCCAAAACGCGCACAAAACTAAGAATTTTTGAAAATTTTCAACTTTTAATTTTCTTTCGAATTTTTCGAAAATTTTTGGTTTTGTGCGCATTTCAGAGGGTTTGCAGCGTTTTTTGATTTTTCGAAAAATTTGAAATTTTTTTTCTTCTAAATTTGACCTGGCCCATCCCTATCGGGACTAGACTCCGCCGGACTGTCTATTTCACACAGTCTCAGCCGTACCCAGTCTGCGAGTCAACCGGTACCTGCTGTACACGGTGTGTGATTCACGAGGTCTGTGCTTGACTCCGTCTCTGGTTAACAAGGTCTCTGCGTCACTCGTCCTGTGCCTCACCGGTCTCTGCTTGATGCGGTATGTGCATCAGCCAGTACGTGCTTGACTCGGTCTCTGCCTCACCCGATCTCTGCTTCCCATTTTGTGTGACTCACCACGTCTTCGCCTCACTCTCTCCGTCTCACATTTCTCTGCCTGTTTCGGGCTGTGCCTCACCCGGTCTCTGCTGACCCAGGTCTTTGCACAGACGGCCTGGCATATCTCGGGTGATACAGAGAACGCATCTTGCAGAGAGCGAGTCCGTTAGACACCGCGTCCGACAGAGAAAGGGACGTGCAGAGACCGGTTCTGGCCTGGATATTGTGGAGGAACTTTTGACAAAAATATAAAAATTTTCGAAAAAACGAAAAACGCAGGACATCGTCCAAAAGGCGCACAAAACCAAAATTTTTTGAAAAATTCTCAATTCAAAATTTTTGTCGAAAATTTCGAAAATTCTTAGTTTTCTTCGCGTTTCATGCCATTTGCAGCCAATTTTAATTTTTTTAAAATTTCGACAATTTTTGAAAATTTTCAAAGGGGTACCCCTATGAGAAATTTCAATTTTTTCGAAAATTTTCGAAAAATCAAAAAACGTGGGAAATCGTCCAAAACGCGCACAAAACTAAGAATTTTTGAAAATTTTCAACTTTTAATTTTCTTTCGAATTTTTCGTAAATTTTTGGTTTTGTGCGCATTTCAGAGGGTTTGCAGCGTTTTTTGATTTTTCGAAAAATTTGAAAATTTTTTTCTTCAAAATTTGACCTGGCCCATCCCTATCGGGACTAGACTCCGCCGGACTGTCTATTTCACACAGCCTCAGCCGTACCCAGTCTGCGAGTCAACCGGTACCTGCTGTACACGGTGTGTGATTCACGAGGTCTGTGCTTGACTCCGTCTCTGGTTAACAAGGTCTCTGCGTCACTCGTCCTGTGCCTCACCGGTCTCTGCTTGATGCGGTGTGTGCATCAGCCTGTACGTGCTTGACTCGGTCTCTGCCTCACCCGATCTCTGCTTCCCATTTTGTGTGACTCACCACGTCTTCGCCTCACTCTCTCCGTCTCACATTTCTCTGCCTGTTTCGGGCTGTGCCTCACCCGGTCTCTGCTGACCCAGGTCTTTGCACAGACGGCCTGGCATATGTCGGGTGATACAGAGAACGCATCTTGCAGAGAGCGAGTCCGTTAGACACCGCGTCCGACAGAGAAAGGGACGTACAGAGACCGGTTCTGGCCTGGATATTGTGGAGGAACTTTTGACAAAAATATAAAAATTTTCGAAAAAACGAAAAACGCAGGACATCGTCCAAAAGGCGCACAAAACCAAAAATTTTTGAAAAATTCTCAATTCAAAATTTTTGTCGAAAATTTTGAAAATTCTTAGTTTTCTTCGCGTTTCATGCCATTTGCAGCCATTTTTAATTTTTTTAATATTTCGACAATTTTTGAAAATTTTCAAAGGGGTACCCCTTTGAGAAATTTCAATTTTTTCGAAAATTTTCGAAAAATCAAAAAACGTGGGAAATCGTCCAAAACGCGCACAAAACTAAGAATTTTTGAAAATTTTCAACTTTTAATTTTCTTTCGAATTTTTCGAAAATTTTTGGTTTTGTGCGCATTTCAGAGGGTTTGCAGCGTTTTTTGATTTTTCGAAAAATTTGAAAATTTTTTTCTTCAAAATTTGACCTGGCCCATCCCTATCGGGACTAGACTCCGCCGGACTGTCTATTTCACACAGTCTCAGCCGTACCCAGTCTGCGAGTCAACCGGTACCTGCTGTACACGGTGTGTGATTCACGAGGTCTGTGCTTGACTCCGTCTCTGGTTAACAAGGTCTCTGCGTCACTCGTCCTGTGCCTCACCGGTCTCTGCTTGATGCGGTGTGTGCATCAGCCTGTACGTGCTTGACTCGGTCTCTGCCTCACCCGATCTCTGCTTCCCATTTTGTGTGACTCACCACGTCTTCGCCTCACTCTCTCCGTCTCACATTTCTCTGCCTGTTTCGGGCTGTGCCTCACCCGGTCTCTGCTGACCCAGGTCTTTGCACAGACGGCCTGGCATATGTCGGGTGATACAGAGAACGCATCTTGCAGAGAGCGAGTCCGTTAGACACCGCGTCCGACAGAGAAAGGGACGTGCAGAGACCGGTTCTGGCCTGGATATTGTGGAGGAACTTTTGACAAAAATATAAAAATTTTCGAAAAAACGTAAAACGCAGGACATCGTCCAAAAGGCGCACAAAACCAAAATTTTTTGAAAAATTCTCAATTCAAAATTTTTGTCGAAAATTTCGAAAATTCTTAGTTTTCTTCGCGTTTCATGCCATTTGCAGCCATTTTTAATTTTTTTAAAATTTCGACAATTTTTGAAAATTTTCAAAGGGGTACCCCTTTGAGAAATTTCAATTTTTTCGAAAATTTTCGAAAAATCAAAAAACGTGGGAAATCGTCCAAAACGCGCACAAAACTAAGAATTTTTGAAAATTTTCAACTTTTAATTTTCTTTCGAATTTTTCGAAAATTTTTGGTTTTGTGCGCATTTCAGAGGGTTTGCAGCGTTTTTTGATTTTTCGAAAAATTTGAAAATTTTTTTCTTCAAAATTTGACCTGGCCCATCCCTATCGGGACTAGACTCCGCCGGACTGTCTATTTCACACAGCCTCAGCCGTACCCAGTCTGCGAGTCAACCGGAACCTGCTGTACACGGTGTGTGATTCACGAGGTCTGTGCTTGACTCCGTCTCTGGTTAACAAGGTCTCTGCGTCACTCGTCCTGTGCCTCACCGGTCTCTGCTTGATGCGGTGTGTGCATCAGCCTGTACGTGCTTGACTCGGTCTCTGCCTCACCCGATCTCTGCTTCCCATTTTGTGTGACTCACCACGTCTTCGCCTCACTCTCTCCGTCTCACATTTCTCTGCCTGTTTCGGGCTGTGCCTCACCCGGTCTCTGCTGACCCAGGTCTTTGCACAGACGGCCTGGCATATGTCGGGTGATACAGAGAACGCATCTTGCAGAGAGCGAGTCCGTTAGACACCGCGTCCGACAGAGAAAGGGACGTACAGAGACCGGTTCTGGCCTGGATATTGTGGAGGAACTTTTGACAAAAATATAAAAATTTTCGAAAAAACGAAAAACGCAGGACATCGTCCAAAAGGCGCACAAAACCAAAAATTTTTGAAAAATTCTCAATTCAAAATTTTTGTCGAAAATTTTGAAAATTCTTAGTTTTCTTCGCGTTTCATGCCATTTGCAGCCATTTTTAATTTTTTTAATATTTCGACAATTTTTGAAAATTTTCAAAGGGGTACCCCTTTGAGAAATTTCAATTTTTTCGAAAATTTTCGAAAAATCAAAAAACGTGGGAAATCGTCCAAAACGCGCACAAAACTAAGAATTTTTGAAAATTTTCAACTTTTAATTTTCTTTCGAATTTTTCGAAAATTTTTGGTTTTGTGCGCATTTCAGAGGGTTTGCAGCGTTTTTTGATTTTTCGAAAAATTTGAAAATTTTTTTCTTCAAAATTTGACCTGGCCCATCCCTATCGGGACTAGACTCCGCCGGACTGTCTATTTCACACAGTCTCAGCCGTACCCAGTCTGCGAGTCAACCGGTACCTGCTGTACACGGTGTGTGATTCACGAGGTCTGTGCTTGACTCCGTCTCTGGTTAACAAGGTCTCTGCGTCACTCGTCCTGTGCCTCACCGGTCTCTGCTTGATGCGGTGTGTGCATCAGCCTGTACGTGCTTGACTCGGTCTCTGCCTCACCCGATCTCTGCTTCCCATTTTGTGTGACTCACCACGTCTTCGCCTCACTCTCTCCGTCTCACATTTCTCTGCCTGTTTCGGGCTGTGCCTCACCCGGTCTCTGCTGACCCAGGTCTTTGCACAGACGGCCTGGCATATGTCGGGTGATACAGAGAACGCATCTTGCAGAGAGCGAGTCCGTTAGACACCGCGTCCGACAGAGAAAGGGACGTGCAGAGACCGGTTCTGGCCTGGATATTGTGGAGGAACTTTTGACAAAAATATAAAAATTTTCGAAAAAACGTAAAACGCAGGACATCGTCCAAAAGGCGCACAAAACCAAAATTTTTTGAAAAATTCTCAATTCAAAATTTTTGTCGAAAATTTCGAAAATTCTTAGTTTTCTTCGCGTTTCATGCCATTTGCAGCCATTTTTAATTTTTTTAAAATTTCGACAATTTTTGAAAATTTTCAAAGGGGTACCCCTATGAGAAATTTCAATTTTTTCGAAAATTTTCGAAAAATCAAAAAACGTGGGAAATCGTCCAAAACGCGCACAAAACTAAGAATTTTTGAAAATTTTCAACTTTTAATTTTCTTTCGAATTTTTCGAAAATTTTTGGTTTTGTGCGCATTTCAGAGGGTTTGCAGCGTTTTTTGATTTTTCGAAAAATTTGAAAATTTTTTTCTTCTAAATTTGACCTGGCCCATCCCTATCGGGACTAGACTCCGCCGGACTGTCTATTTCACACAGTCTCAGCCGTACCCAGGCAGCGAGTCAACCGGTACCTGCTGTACACGGTGTGTGATTCACGAGGTCTGTGCTTGACTCCGTCTCTGGTTAACAAGGTCTCTGCGTCACTCGTCCTGTGCCTCACCGGTCTCTGCTTGATGCGGTGTGTGCATCAGCCTGTACGTGCTTGACTCGGTCTCTGCCTCACCCGATCTCTGCTTCCCATTTTGTGTGACTCACCACGTCTTCGCCTCACTCTCTCCGTCTCACATTTCTTTGCCTGTTTCGGGCTGTGCCTCACCCGGTCTCTGCTGACCCAGGTCTTTGCACAGACGGCCTGGCATATGTCGGGTGGTACAGAGAACGCATCTTGCAGAGAGCGAGTCCGTTAGACACCGCGTCCGACAGAGAAAGGGACGTGCAGAGACCGGTTCTGGCCTGCATATTGTGGAGGAACTTTTGACAAAAATATAAAAATTTTCGAAAAAACGAAAAACGCAGGACATCGTCCAAAAGGCGCACAAAACCAAAATTTTTTGAAAAATTCTCAATTCAAAATTTTTGTCGAATATTTCGAAAATTCTTAGTTTTCTTCGCGTTTCATGCCATTTGCAGCCATTTTTAATTTTTTTAAAATTTCGACAATTTTTGAAAATTTTCAAAGGGGTACCCCTTTGAGAAATTTCAATTTTTTCGAAAATTTTCGAAAAATCAAAAAACGTGGGAAATCGTCCAAAACGCGCACAAAACTAAGAATTTTTGAAAATTTTCAACTTTTAATTTTCTTTCGAATTTTTCGAAAATTTTTGGTTTTGTGCGCATTTCAGAGGGTTTGCAGCGTTTTTTGATTTTTCGAAAAATTTGAAATTTTTTTTCTTCTAAATTTGACCTGGCCCATCCCTATCGGGACTAGACTCCGCCGGACTGTCTATTTCACACAGTCTCAGCCGTACCCAGTCTGCGAGTCAACCGGTACCTGCTGTACACGGTGTGTGATTCACGAGGTCTGTGCTTGACTCCGTCTCTGGTTAACAAGGTCTCTGCGTCACTCGTCCTGTGCCTCACCGGTCTCTGCTTGATGCGGTATGTGCATCAGCCAGTACGTGCTTGACTCGGTCTCTGCCTCACCCGATCTCTGCTTCCCATTTTGTGTGACTCACCACGTCTTCGCCTCACTCTCTCCGTCTCACATTTCTCTGCCTGTTTCGGGCTGTGCCTCACCCGGTCTCTGCTGACCCAGGTCTTTGCACAGACGGCCTGGCATATCTCGGGTGATACAGAGAACGCATCTTGCAGAGAGCGAGTCCGTTAGACACCGCGTCCGACAGAGAAAGGGACGTGCAGAGACCGGTTCTGGCCTGGATATTGTGGAGGAACTTTTGACAAAAATATAAAAATTTTCGAAAAAACGAAAAACGCAGGACATCGTCCAAAAGGCGCACAAAACCAAAATTTTTTGAAAAATTCTCAATTCAAAATTTTTGTCGAAAATTTCGAAAATTCTTAGTTTTCTTCGCGTTTCATGCCATTTGCAGCCAATTTTAATTTTTTTAAAATTTCGACAATTTTTGAAAATTTTCAAAGGGGTACCCCTATGAGAAATTTCAATTTTTTCGAAAATTTTCGAAAAATCAAAAAACGTGGGAAATCGTCCAAAACGCGCACAAAACTAAGAATTTTTGAAAATTTTCAACTTTTAATTTTCTTTCGAATTTTTCGTAAATTTTTGGTTTTGTGCGCATTTCAGAGGGTTTGCAGCGTTTTTTGATTTTTCGAAAAATTTGAAAATTTTTTTCTTCAAAATTTGACCTGGCCCATCCCTATCGGGACTAGACTCCGCCGGACTGTCTATTTCACACAGCCTCAGCCGTACCCAGTCTGCGAGTCAACCGGTACCTGCTGTACACGGTGTGTGATTCACGAGGTCTGTGCTTGACTCCGTCTCTGGTTAACAAGGTCTCTGCGTCACTCGTCCTGTGCCTCACCGGTCTCTGCTTGATGCGGTGTGTGCATCAGCCTGTACGTGCTTGACTCGGTCTCTGCCTCACCCGATCTCTGCTTCCCATTTTGTGTGACTCACCACGTCTTCGCCTCACTCTCTCCGTCTCACATTTCTCTGCCTGTTTCGGGCTGTGCCTCACCCGGTCTCTGCTGACCCAGGTCTTTGCACAGACGGCCTGGCATATGTCGGGTGATACAGAGAACGCATCTTGCAGAGAGCGAGTCCGTTAGACACCGCGTCCGACAGAGAAAGGGACGTACAGAGACCGGTTCTGGCCTGGATATTGTGGAGGAACTTTTGACAAAAATATAAAAATTTTCGAAAAAACGAAAAACGCAGGACATCGTCCAAAAGGCGCACAAAACCAAAAATTTTTGAAAAATTCTCAATTCAAAATTTTTGTCGAAAATTTTGAAAATTCTTAGTTTTCTTCGCGTTTCATGCCATTTGCAGCCATTTTTAATTTTTTTAATATTTCGACAATTTTTGAAAATTTTCAAAGGGGTACCCCTTTGAGAAATTTCAATTTTTTCGAAAATTTTCGAAAAATCAAAAAACGTGGGAAATCGTCCAAAACGCGCACAAAACTAAGAATTTTTGAAAATTTTCAACTTTTAATTTTCTTTCGAATTTTTCGAAAATTTTTGGTTTTGTGCGCATTTCAGAGGGTTTGCAGCGTTTTTTGATTTTTCGAAAAATTTGAAAATTTTTTTCTTCAAAATTTGACCTGGCCCATCCCTATCGGGACTAGACTCCGCCGGACTGTCTATTTCACACAGTCTCAGCCGTACCCAGTCTGCGAGTCAACCGGTACCTGCTGTACACGGTGTGTGATTCACGAGGTCTGTGCTTGACTCCGTCTCTGGTTAACAAGGTCTCTGCGTCACTCGTCCTGTGCCTCACCGGTCTCTGCTTGATGCGGTGTGTGCATCAGCCTGTACGTGCTTGACTCGGTCTCTGCCTCACCCGATCTCTGCTTCCCATTTTGTGTGACTCACCACGTCTTCGCCTCACTCTCTCCGTCTCACATTTCTCTGCCTGTTTCGGGCTGTGCCTCACCCGGTCTCTGCTGACCCAGGTCTTTGCACAGACGGCCTGGCATATGTCGGGTGATACAGAGAACGCATCTTGCAGAGAGCGAGTCCGTTAGACACCGCGTCCGACAGAGAAAGGGACGTGCAGAGACCGGTTCTGGCCTGGATATTGTGGAGGAACTTTTGACAAAAATATAAAAATTTTCGAAAAAACGTAAAACGCAGGACATCGTCCAAAAGGCGCACAAAACCAAAATTTTTTGAAAAATTCTCAATTCAAAATTTTTGTCGAAAATTTCGAAAATTCTTAGTTTTCTTCGCGTTTCATGCCATTTGCAGCCATTTTTAATTTTTTTAAAATTTCGACAATTTTTGAAAATTTTCAAAGGGGTACCCCTTTGAGAAATTTCAATTTTTTCGAAAATTTTCGAAAAATCAAAAAACGTGGGAAATCGTCCAAAACGCGCACAAAACTAAGAATTTTTGAAAATTTTCAACTTTTAATTTTCTTTCGAATTTTTCGAAAATTTTTGGTTTTGTGCGCATTTCAGAGGGTTTGCAGCGTTTTTTGATTTTTCGAAAAATTTGAAAATTTTTTTCTTCTAAATTTGACCTGGCCCATCCCTATCGGGACTAGACTCCGCCGGACTGTCTATTTCACACAGTCTCAGCCGTACCCAGGCAGCGAGTCAACCGGTACCTGCTGTACACGGTGTGTGATTCACGAGGTCTGTGCTTGACTCCGTCTCTGGTTAACAAGGTCTCTGCGTCACTCGTCCTGTGCCTCACCGGTCTCTGCTTGATGCGGTGTGTGCATCAGCCTGTACGTGCTTGACTCGGTCTCTGCCTCACCCGATCTCTGCTTCCCATTTTGTGTGACTCACCACGTCTTCGCCTCACTCTCTCCGTCTCACATTTCTCTGCCTGTTTCGGGCTGTGCCTCACCCGGTCTCTGCTGACCCAGGCCTTTGCACAGACGGCCTGGCATATGTCGGGTGATACAGAGAACGCATCTTGCAGAGAGCGAGTCCGTTAGACACCGCGTCCGACAGAGAAAGGGACGTGCAGAGACCGGTCCTGGCCTGGATATTGTGGAGGAACTTTTGACAAAAATATAAAATTTTTCGAAAAAACGAAAAACGGAGGACATCGTCCAAAAGGCGCACAAAACCAAAAATTTTTGAAAAATTCTCAATTCAAAATTTTTGTCGAAAATTTCGAATATTCTTAGTTTTCTTCGCGTTTCATGCCATTTGCAGCCATTTTTAATTTTTTTAAAATTTCGACAATTTTTGAAAATTTTCAAAGGGTTACCCCTTTGAGAAATTTCAATTTTTTCGAAAATTTTCGAAAAATCAAAAAACGTGGGAAATCGTCCAAAACGCGCACAAAACTAAGAATTTTTGAAAATTCTCAACTTTTAATTTTCTTTCGAATTTTTTGAAAATTTTTGGTTTTGTGCGCATTTCAGAGGGTTTGCAGCGTTTTTTGATTTTTCGAAAAATTTGAAAATTTTTTTCTTCTAAATTTGACCTGGCCCATCCCTATCGGGACTAGACTCCGCCGGACTGTCTATTTCACACAGTCTCAGCCGTACCCAGTCTGCGAGTCAACCGGTACCTGCAGTACACGGTGTGTGATTCACGAGGTCTGTGCTTGCTCCGTCTCTGGTTAACAAGGTCTCTGCGTCACTCGTCCTGTGCCTCACCGGTCTCTGCTTGATGCGGTGTGTGCATCAGCCTGTACGTGCTTGACTCGGTCTCTGCCTCACCCGATCTCTGCTTCCCATTTTGTGTGACTCACCACGTCTTCGCCTCACTCTCTCCGTCTCGCATTTCTCTGCCTGTTTCGGGCTGTGCCTCACCCGGTCTCTGCTGACCCAGGTCTTTGCACAGACGGCCTGGCATATGTCGGGTGATACAGAGAACGCATCTTGCAGAGAGCGAGTCCGTTAGACACCGCGTCCGACAGAGAAAGGGACGTGCAGAGACCGGTTCTGCCCTGGATATTGTGGAGGAACTTTTGACAAAAATATAAAAATTTTCGAAAAAACGAAAAACGGAGGACATCGTCCAAAAGGCGCACAAAACCAAAAATTTTTGAAAAATTCTCAATTCAAAATTTTTGTCGAAAATTTTGAAAATTCTTAGTTTTCTTCGCGTTTCATGCCATTTGCAGCCATTTTTAATTTTTTTAAAATTTCGACAATTTTTGAAAATTTTCAAAGGGGTACCCCTTTGAGAAATTTCAATTTTTTCGAAAATTTTCGAAAAATCAAAAAACGTGGGAAATCGTCCAAAACGCGCACAAAACTAAGAATTCTTGAAAATTTTCAACTTTTAATTTTCTTTCGAATTTTTCGAAAATTTTTGGTTTTGTGCGCATTTCAGAGGGTTTGCAGCGTTTTTTGATTTTTCGAAAAATTTGAAAATTTTTTTCTTCTAAATTTGACCTGGCCCATCCCTATCGGGACTAGACTCCGCCGGACTGTCTATTTCACACAGTCTCAGCCGTACCCAGGCAGCGAGTCAACCGGTACCTGCTGTACACGGTGTGTGATTCACGAGGTCTGTGCTTGACTCCGTCTCTGGTTAACAAGGTCTCTGCGTCACTCGTCCTGTGCCTCACCGGTCTCTGCTTGATGCGGTGTGTGCATCAGCCTGTACGTGCTTGACTCGGTCTCTGCCTCACCCGATCTCTGCTTCCCATTTTGTGTGACTCACCACGTCTTCGCCTCACTCTCTCCGTCTCACATTTCTCTGCCTGTTTCGGGCTGTGCCTCACCCGGTCTCTGCTGACCCAGGCCTTTGCACAGACGGCCTGACATATGTCGGGTGATACAGAGAACGCATCTTGCAGAGAGCGAGTCCGTTAGACACCGCGTCCGACAGAGAAAGGGACGTGCAGAGACCGGTCCTGGCCTGGATATTGTGGAGGAACTTTTGACAAAAATATAAAATTTTTCGAAAAAACGAAAAACGGAGGACATCGTCCAAAAGGCGCACAAAACCAAAAATTTTTGAAAAATTCTCAATTCAAAATTTTTGTCGAAAATTTCGAATATTCTTAGTTTTCTTCGCGTTTCATGCCATTTGCAGCCATTTTTAATTTTTTTAAAATTTCGACAATTTTTGAAAATTTTCAAAGGGTTACCCCTTTGAGAAATTTCAATTTTTTCGAAAATTTTCGAAAAATCAAAAAACGTGGGAAATCGTCCAAAACGCGCACAAAACTAAGAATTTTTGAAAATTCTCAACTTTTAATTTTCTTTCGAATTTTTTGAAAATTTTTGGTTTTGTGCGCATTTCAGAGGGTTTGCAGCGTTTTTTGATTTTTCGAAAAATTTGAAAATTTTTTTCTTCTAAATTTGACCTGGCCCATCCCTATCGGGACTAGACTCCGCCGGACTGTCTATTTCACACAGTCTCAGCCGTACCCAGTCTGCGAGTCAACCGGTACCTGCAGTACACGGTGTGTGATTCACGAGGTCTGTGCTTGCTCCGTCTCTGGTTAACAAGGTCTCTGCGACACTCGTCCTGTGCCTCACCGGTCTCTGCTTGATGCGGTGTGTGCATCAGCCTGTACGTGCTTGACTCGGTCTCTGCCTCACCCGATCTCTGCTTCCCATTTTGTGTGACTCACCACGTCTTCGCCTCACTCTCTCCGTCTCGCATTTCTCTGCCTGTTTCGGGCTGTGCCTCACCCGGTCTCTGCTGACCCAGGTCTTTGCACAGACGGCCTGGCATATGTCGGGTGATACAGAGAACGCATCTTGCAGAGAGCGAGTCCGTTAGACACCGCGTCCGACAGAGAAAGGGACGTGCAGAGACCGGTTCTGCCCTGGATATTGTGGAGGAACTTTTGACAAAAATATAAAATTTTTCGAAAAAACGAAAAACGGAGGACATCGTCCAAAAGGCGCACAAAACCAAAAATTTTTGAAAAATTCTCAATTCAAAATTTTTGTCGAAAATTTCGAAAATTCTTAGTTTTCTTCGCGTTTCATGCCATTTGCAGCCATTTTTAATTTTTTTAAAATTTCGACAATTTTTGAAAATTTTCCAAGGGGTACCCCTTTGAGAAATTTCAATTTTTTCGAAAATTTTCGAAAAATCAAAAAACGTGGGAAATCGTCCAAAACGCGCACAAAACTAAGAATTTTTGAAAATTTTCAACTTTTAATTTTCTTTCGAATTTTTCGAAAATTTTTAGTTTTGTGCGTATTTCAGAGGGTTTGCAGCGTTTTTTGAATTTTCGAAAAATTTGAAAATTTATTCTTCTAAATTTGACCTGGCCCATTCCTATCGGGACTAGACTCCGCCGGACTGTCTATTTCACACAGTCTCAGCCGTACCCAGTCTGCGAATCAAGCGGTACCTGCTGTACACGGTGTGTGATTCACGAGGTCTGTGCTTGACTCCGTCTCTGGTTAACAAGGTCTCTGCGTCACTCGTCCTGTGCCTCACCGGTCTCTGCTTGATGCGGTGTGTGCATCAGCCTGTACGTGCTTGACTCGGTCTCTGCCTCACCCGATCTCTGCTTCCCATTTTGTGTGACTCACCACGTCTTCGCCTCACTCTCTCCGTCTCACATTTCTCTGCCTGTTTCGGGCTGTGCCTCACCCGGTCTCTGCTGACCCAGGTCTTTGCACAGACGGCCTGGCATATGTCGGGTGATACAGGGAACGCATCTTGCAGAGAGCGAGTCCGTTAGACACCGCGTCCGACAGAGAAAGGGACGTGCAGAGACCGGTTCTGGCCTGCATATTGTGGAGGAACTTTTGACAAAAATATAAAAATTTTCGAAAAACGAAAAACGCAGGACATCGTCCAAAAGGCGCACAAAACCAAAAATTTTTGAAAAATTCTCAATTCAAAATTTTTGTCGAAAATTTTGAAAATTCTTAGTTTTCTTCGCGTTTCATGCCATTTGCAGCCATTTTTAATTTTTTTAAAATTTCGACAATTTTTGAAAATTTTCAAAGGGGTACCCCTTTGAGAAATTTCAATTTTTTCGAAAATTTTCGAAAAATCAAAAAACGTGGGAAATCGTCCAAAACGCGCACAAAACTAAGAATTTTTGAAAATTCTCAACTTTTAATTTTCTTTCGAATTTTTCGAAAATTTTTGGTTTTGTGCGCATTTCAGAGGGTTTGCAGCGTTTTTTGATTTTTCGAAAAATTTGAAAATTTTTTTCTTCTAAATTTGACCTGGCCCATCCCTATCGGGACTAGACTCCGCCGGACTGTCTATTTCACACAGTCTCAGCCGTACCCAGTCTGCGAGTCAACCGGTACCTGCTGTACACGGTGTGTGATTCACGAGGTCTGTGCTTGACTCCGTCTCTGGTTAACAAGGTCTCTGCGTCACTCGTCCTGTGCCTCACCGATCTCTGCTTGATGCGGTGTGTGCATCAGCCTGTACGTGCTTGACTCGGTCTCTGCCTCACCCGATCTCTGCTTCCCATTTTGTGTGACTCACCACGTCTTCGCCTCACTCTCTCCGTCTCGCATTTCTCTGCCTGTTTCGGGCTGTGCCTCACCCGGTCTCTGCTGACCCAGGTCTTTGCACAGACGGCCTGGCATATGTCGGGTGATACAGAGAACGCATCTTGCAGAGAGCGAGTCCGTTAGACACCGCGTCCGACAGAGAAAGGGACGTGCAGAGACCGGTTCTGGCCTGGATATTGTGGAGGAACTTTTGACAAAAATATAAAAATTTTCGAAAAAACGAAAAACGGAGGACATCGTCCAAAAGGCGCACAAAACCAAAAATTTTTGAAAAATTCTCAATTCAAAATTTTTGTCGAAAATTTCGAAAATTCTTAGTTTTCTTCGCGTTTCATGCCATTTGCAGCCATTTTTAATTTTTTTAAAATTTCGACAATTTTTGAAAATTTTCAAAGGGGTACCCCTTTGAGAAATTTCAATTTTTTCGAAAATTTTCGAAAAATCAAAAAACGTGGGAAATCGTCCAAAACGCGCACAAAACTAAGAATTTTTGAAAATTTTCAACTTTTAATTTTCTTTCGAATTTTTCGAAAATTTTTAGTTTTGTGCGTATTTCAGAGGGTTTGCAGCGTTTTTTGATTTGTCGAAAAATTTGAAAATTTATTCTTCTAAATTTGACCTGGCCCATTCCTATCGGGACTAGACTCCGCCGGACTGTCTATTTCACACAGTCTCAGCCGTACCCAGAGTGCGAGTCAAGCGGTACCTGCTGTACACGGTGTGTGATTCACGAGGTCTGTGCTTGACTCCGTCTCTGGTTAACAAGGTCTCTGCGTCACTCGTCCTGTGCCTCACCGGTCTCTGCTTGATGCGGTGTGTGCATCAGCCTGTACGTGCTTGACTCGGTCTCTGCCTCACCCGATCTCTGCTTCCCATTTTGTGTGACTCACCACGTCTTCGCCTCACTCTCTCCGTCTCACATTTCTCTGCCTGTTTCGGGCTGTGCCTCACCCGGTCTCTGCTGACCCAGGTCTTTGCACAGACGGCCTGGCATATGTCGGGTGATACAGGGAACGCATCTTGCAGAGAGCGAGTCGTTAGACACCGCGTCCGACAGAGAAAGGGACGTGCAGAGACCGGTTCTGGCCTGCATATTGTGGAGGAACTTTTGACAAAAATATAAAAATTTTCGAAAAAACGAAAAACGGAGGACATCGTCCAAAAGGCGCACAAAACCAAAAATTTTTGAAAAATTCTCAATTCAAAATTTTTGTCGAAAATTTCGAAAATTCTTAGTTTTCTTCGCGTTTCATGCCATTTGCAGCCATTTTTAATTTTTTTAAAATTTCGACAATTTTTGAAAATTTTCAAAGGGGTACCCCTTTGAGAAATTTCAATTTTTTCGAAAATTTTCGAAAAATCAAAAAACGTGGGAAATCGTCCAAAACGCGCACAAAACTAAGAATTTTTGAAAATTTTCAACTTTTAATTTTCTTTCGAATTTTTCGAAAATTTTTGGTTTTGTGCATATTTCAGAGGGTTTGCAGCGTTTTTTGATTTTTCGAAAAATTTGAAAAAAATTTTCTTCTAAATTTGACCTGGCCCATCCCTATCGGGACTAGACTCCGCCGGACTGTCTATTTCACACAGTCTCAGCCGTACCCAGTCTGCGAGTCAACCGGTACCTGCTGTACACGGTGTGTGATTCACGAGGTCTGTGCTTGACTCCGTCTCTGGTTAACAAGGTCTCTGCGTCACTCGTCCTGTGCCTCACCGGTCTCTGCTTGATGCGGTGTGTGCATCAGCCTGTACGTGCTTGACTCGGTCTCTGCCTCACCCGATCTCTGCTTCCCATTTTGTGTGACTCACCACGTCTTCGCCTCACTCTCTCCGTCTCGCATTTCTCTGCCTGTTTCGGGGTGTGCCTCACCCGGTCTCTGCTGACCCAGGTCTTTGCACAGACGGCCTGGCATATGTCGGGTGATACAGAGAACGCATCTTGCAGAGAGCGAGTCCGTTAGACACCGCGTCCGACAGAGAAAGGGACGTGCAGAGACCGGTTCTGGCCTGGATATTGTGGAGGAACTTTTGACAAAAATATAAAATTTTTCGGAAAAACGAAAAACGGAGGACATCGTCCAAAAGGCGCACAAAACCAAAAATTTTTGAAAAATTCTCAATTCAAAATTTTTGTCGAAAATTTCGAAAATTCTTAGTTTTCTTCGCGTTTCATGCCATTTGCAGCCATTTTTAATTTTTTTAAAATTTCGACAATTTTTGAAAATTTTCAAAGGGGTACCCCTTTGAGAAATTTCAATTTTTTCGAAAATTTTCGAAAAATCAAAAAACGTGGGAAATCGTCCAAAACGCGCACAAAACTAAGAATTTTTGAAAATTTTCAACTTTTAATTTTCTTTCGAATTTTTCGAAAATTTTTGGTTTTGTGCATATTTCAGAGGGTTTGCAGCGTTTTTTGATTTTTCGAAAAATTTGAAAAAATTTTTCTTCTAAATTTGACCTGGCCCATCCCTATCGAAACTAGACTCCGCCGGACTGTCTATTTCACACAGTCTCAGCCGTACCCAGTCTGCGAGTCAACCGGTACCTGCTGTACACGGTGTGTGATTCACGAGGTCTGTGCTTGATTCCGTCTCTGGTTAACAAGGTCTCTGCGTCACTCGTCCTGTGCCTCACCGGTCTCTGCTTGATGCGGTGTGTGCATCAGCCTGTACGTGCTTGACTCGGTCTCTGCCTCACCCGATCTCTGCTTCCCATTTTGTGTGACTCACCACGTCTTCGCCTCACTCTCTCCGTCTCGCATTTCTCTGCCTGTTTCGGGGTGTGCCTCACCCGGTCTCTGCTGACCCAGGTCTTTGCACAGACGGCCTGGCATATTTCGGGTGATACAGAGAACGCATCTTGCAGAGAGCGAGTCCGTTAGACACCGCGTCCGACAGAGAAAGGGACGTGCAGAGACCGGTTCTGGCCTGGATATTGTGGAGGAACTTTTGACAAAAATATAAAAATTTTCGAAAAAACGAAAAACGGAGGACATCGTCCAAAAGGTGCAGAAAACCAAAAATTTTTGAAAAATTCTCAATTCAAAATTTTTGTCGAAAATTTCGAAAATTCTTAGTTTTCTTCGCGTTTCATGCCATTTGCAGCCATTTTTAATTTTTTTAAAATTTCGACAATTTTTGAAAATTTTCAAAGGGGTACCCCTTTGAGAAATTTCAATTTTTTCGAAAATTTTCGAAAAATCAAAAAACGTGGGAAATCGTCCAAAACGCGCACAAAACTAAGAATTTTTGAAAATTTTCAACTTTTAATTTTCTTTCGAATTTTTCGAAAATTTTTGGTTTTGTGCATATTTCAGAGGGTTTGCAGCGTTTTTTGATTTTTCGAAAAATTTGAAAAAAATTTTCTTCTAAATTTGACCTGGCCCATCCCTATCGGGACTAGACTCCGCCGGACTGTCTATTTCACACAGTCTCAGCCGTACCCAGTCTGCGAGTCAACCGGTACCTGCTGTACACGGTGTGTGATTCACGAGGTCTGTGCTTGACTCCGTCTCTGGTTAACAAGGTCTCTGCGTCACTCGTCCTGTGCCTCACCGGTCTCTGCTTGATGCGGTGTGTGCATCAGCCTGTACGTGCTTGACTCGGTCTCTGCCTCACCCGATCTCTGCTTCCCATTTTGTGTGACTCACCACGTCTTCGCCTCACTCTCTCCGTCTCGCATTTCTCTGCCTGTTTCGGGTTGTGCCTCACCCGGTCTCTGCTGACCCAGGTCTTTGCACAGACGGCCTGGCATATCTCGGGTGATACAGAGAACGCATCTTGCAGAGAGCGAGTCCGTTAGACACCGCGTCCGACAGAGAAAGGGACGTGCAGAGACCGGTTCTGGCCTGGATATTGTGGAGGAACTTTTGACAAAAATATAAAATTTTTCGAAAAAACGAAAAACGGAGGACATCGTCCAAAAGGCGCACAAAACCAAAAATTTTTGAAAAATTCTCAATTCAAAATTTTTGTCGAAAATTTCGAAAATTCTTAGTTTTCTTCGCGTTTCATGCCATTTGCAGCCATTTTTAATTTTTTTAAAATTTCGACAATTTTTGAAAATTTTCAAAGGGGTACCCCTTTGAGAAATTTCAATTTTTTCGAAAATTTTCGAAAAATCAAAAAACGTGGGAAATCGTCCAAAACGCGCACAAAACTAAGAATTTTTGAAAATTCTCAACTTTTAATTTTCTTTCGAATTTTTCGAAAATTTTTGGTTTTGTGCGCATTTCAGAGGGTTTGCAGCGTTTTTTGATTTTTCGAAAAATTTGAAAATTTTTTTCTTCTAAATTTGACCTGGCCCATCCCTATCGGGACTAGACTCCGCCGGACTGTCTATTTCACACAGTCTCAGCCGTACCCAGTCTGCGAGTCAACCGGTACCTGCAGTACACGGTGTGTGATTCACGAGGTCTGTGCTTGCTCCGTCTCTGGTTAACAAGGTCTCTGCGTCACTCGTCCTGTGCCTCACCGGTCTCTGCTTGATGCGGTGTGTGCATCAGCCTGTACGTGCTTGACTCGGTCTCTGCCTCACCCGATCTCTGCTTCCCATTTTGTGTGACTCACCACGTCTTCGCCTCACTCTCTCCGTCTCGCATTTCTCTGCCTGTTTCGGGCTGTGCCTCACCCGGTCTCTGCTGACCCAGGTCTTTGCACAGACGGCCTGGCATATGTCGGGTGATACAGGGAACGCATCTTGCAGAGAGCGAGTCCGTTAGACACCGCGTCCGACAGAGAAAGGGACGTGCAGAGACCGGTTCTGGCCTGCATATTGTGGAGGAACTTTTGACAAAAATATAAAAATTTTCGAAAAAACGAAAAACGCAGGACATCGTCCAAAAGGCGCACAAAACCAAAAATTTTTGAAAAATTCTCAATTCAAAATTTTTGTCGAAAATTTCGAAAATTCTTAGTTTTCTTCGCGTTTCATGCCATTTGCAGCCATTTTTAATTTTTTTAAAATTTCGACAATTTTTGAAAATTTTCAAAGGGGTACCCCTTTGAGAAATTTCAATTTTTTCGAAAATTTTCGAAAAATCAAAAAACGTGGGAAATCGTCCAAAACGCGCACAAAACTAAGAATTTTTGAAAATTCTCAACTTTTAATTTTCTTTCGAATTTTTCGAAAATTTTTGGTTTTGTGCGCATTTCAGAGGGTTTGCAGCGTTTTTTGATTTTTCGAAAAATTTGAAAATTTTTTTCTTCTAAATTTGACCTGGCCCATCCCTATCGGGACTAGACTCCGCCGGACTGTCTATTTCACACAGTCTCAGCCGTACCCAGTCTGCGAGTCAACCGGTACCTGCAGTACACGGTGTGTGATTCACGAGGTCTGTGCTTGCTCCGTCTCTGGTTAACAAGGTCTCTGCGTCACTCGTCCTGTGCCTCACCGGTCTCTGCTTGATGCGGTGTGTGCATCAGCCTGTACGTGCTTGACTCGGTCTCTGCCTCACCCGATCTCTGCTTCCCATTTTGTGTGACTCACCACGTCTTCGCCTCACTCTCTCCGTCTCACATTTCTCTGCCTGTTTCGGGCTGTGCCTCACCCGGTCTCTGCTGACCCAGGTCTTTGCACAGACGGCCTGGCATATGTCGGGTGATACAGGGAACGCATCTTGCAGAGAGCGAGTCCGTTAGACACCGCGTCCGACAGAGAAAGGGACGTGCAGAGACCGGTTCTGGCCTGCATATTGTGGAGGAACTTTTGACAAAAATATAAAAATTTTCGAAAAAACGAAAAACGCAGGACATCGTCCAAAAGGCGCACAAAACCAAAAATTTTTGAAAAATTCTCAATTCAAAATTTTTGTCGAAAATTTCGAAAATTCTTAGTTTTCTTCGCGTTTCATGCCATTTGCAGCCATTTTTAATTTTTTTAAAATTTCGACAATTTTTGAAAATTTTCAAAGGGGTACCCCTTTGAGAAATTTCAATTTTTTCGAAAATTTTCGAAAAATCAAAAAACGTGGGAAATCGTCCAAAACGCGCACAAAACTAAGAATTTTTGAAAATTCTCAACTTTTAATTTTCTTTCGAATTTTTCGAAAATTTTTGGTTTTGTGCGCATTTCAGAGGGTTTGCAGCGTTTTTTGATTTTTCGAAAAATTTGAAAATTTTTTTCTTCTAAATTTGACCTGGCCCATCCCTATCGGGACTAGACTCCGCCGGACTGTCTATTTCACACAGTCTCAGCCGTACCCAGTCTGCGAGTCAACCGGTACCTGCAGTACACGGTGTGTGATTCACGAGGTCTGTGCTTGCTCCGTCTCTGGTTAACAAGGTCTCTGCGTCACTCGTCCTGTGCCTCACCGGTCTCTGCTTGATGCGGTGTGTGCATCAGCCTGTACGTGCTTGACTCGGTCTCTGCCTCACCCGATCTCTGCTTCCCATTTTGTGTGACTCACCACGTCTTCGCCTCACTCTCTCCGTCTCGCATTTCTCTGCCTGTTTCGGGCTGTGCCTCACCCGGTCTCTGCTGACCCAGGTCTTTGCACAGACGGCCTGGCATATGTCGGGTGATACAGAGAACGCATCTTGCAGAGAGCGAGTCCGTTAGACACCGCGTCCGACAGAGAAAGGGACGTGCAGAGACCGGTTCTGGCCTGGATATTGTGGAGGAACTTTTGACAAAAATATAAAAATTTACGAAAAAACGAAAAACGGAGGACATCGTCCAAAAGGCGCACAAAACCAAAAATTTTTGAAAAATTCTCAATTCAAAATTTTTGTCGAAAATTTCGAAAATTCTTAGTTTTCTTCGCTTTTCATGCCATTTGCAGCCATTTTTAATTTTTTTAAAATTTCGACAATTTTTGAAAATTTTCAAAGGGGTACCCCTTTGAGAAATTTCAATTTTTTCGAAAATTTTCGAAAAATCAAAAAACGTGGGAAATCGTCCAAAACGCGCACAAAACTAAGAATTTTTGAAAATTTTCAACTTTTAATTTTCTTTCGAATTTTTCGAAAATTTTTGGTTTTGTGCGCATTTCAGAGGGTTTGCAGCGTTTTTTGATTTTTCGAAAAATTTGAAAAAATTTTTCTTCTAAATTTGACCTGGCCCATCCCTATCGGGACTAGACTCCGCCGGACTGTCTATTTCACACAGTCTCAGCCGTACCCAGTCTGCGAGTCAACCGGTACCTGCTGTACACGGTGTGTGATTCACGAGGTCTGTGCTTGACTCCGTCTCTGGTTAACAAGGTCTCTGCGTCACTCGTCCTGTGCCTCACCGGTCTCTGCTTGATGCGGTGTGTGCATCAGCCTGTACGTGCTTGACTCGGTCTCTGCCTCACCCGATCTCTGCTTCCCATTTTGTGTGACTCACCACGTCTTCGCCTCACTCTCTCCGTCTCGCATTTCTCTGCCTGTTTCGGGTTGTGCCTCACCCGGTCTCTGCTGACCCAGGTCTTTGCACAGACGGCCTGGCATATCTCGGGTGATACAGAGAACGCATCTTGCAGAGAGCGAGTCCGTTAGACACCGCGTCCGACAGAGAAAGGGACGTGCAGAGACCGGTTCTGGCCTGGATATTGTGGAGGAACTTTTGACAAAAATATAAAATTTTTCGAAAAAACGAAAAACGGAGGACATCGTCCAAAAGGCGCACAAAACCAAAAATTTTTGAAAAATTCTCAATTCAAAATTTTTGTCGAAAATTTCGAAAATTCTTAGTTTTCTTCGCGTTTCATGCCATTTGCAGCCATTTTTAATTTTTTTAAAATTTCGACAATTTTTGAAAATTTTCAAAGGGGTACCCCTTTGAGAAATTTCAATTTTTTCGAAAATTTTCGAAAAATCAAAAAACGTGGGAAATCGTCCAAAACGCGCACAAAACTAAGAATTTTTGAAAATTTTCAACTTTTAATTTTCTTTCGAATTTTTCGAAAATTTTTGGTTTTGTGCATATTTCAGAGGGTTTGCAGCGTTTTTTGATTTTTCGAAAAATTTAAAATTTTTTTCTTCTAAATTTGACCTGGCCCATCCCTATCGGGACTAGACTCCGCCGGACTGTCTATTTCACACAGTCTCAGCCGTACCCAGTCTGCGAGTCAACCGGTACCTGCTGTACACGGTGTGTGATTCACGAGGTCTGTGCTTGACTCCGTCTCTGGTTAACAAGGTCTCTGCGTCACTCGTCCTGTGCCTCACCGGTCTCTGCTTGATGCGGTGTGTGCATCAGCCTGTACGTGCTTGACTCGGTCTCTGCCTCACCCGATCTCTGCTTCCCATTTTGTGTGACTCACCACGTCTTCGCCTCACTCTCTCCGTCTCGCATTTCTCTGCCTGTTTCGGGCTGTGCCTCACCCGGTCTCTGCTGACCCAGGTCTTTGCACAGACGGCCTGGCATATGTCGGGTGATACAGAGAACGCATCTTGCAGAGAGCGAGTCCGTTAGACACCGCGTCCGACAGAGAAAGGGACGTGCAGAGACCGGTTCTGGCCTGGATATTGTGGAGGAACTTTTGACAAAAATATAAAATTTTTCGAAAAAACGAAAAACGGAGGACATCGTCCAAAAGGCGCACAAAACCAAAAATTTTTGAAAAATTCTCAATTCAAAATTTTTGTCGAAAATTTCGAAAATTCTTAGTTTTCTTCGCGTTTCATGCCATTTGCAGCCATTTTTAATTTTTTTAAAATTTCGACAATTTTTGAAAATTTTCAAAGGGGTACCCCTTAGAGAAATTTCAATTTTTTCGAAAATTTTCGAAAAATCAAAAAACGTGGGAAATCGTCCAAAACGCGCACAAAACTAAGAATTTTTGAAAATTTTCAACTTTTAATTTTCTTTCGAATTTTTCGAAAATTTTTGGTTTTGTGCGCATTTCAGAGGGTTTGCAGCGTTTTTTGATTTTTCGAAAAATTGGAAAATTTTTTTCTTCTAAATTTGACCTGGCCCATCCCTATCGGGACTAGACTCCGCCGGACTGTCTATTTCACACAGTCTCAGCCGTACCCAGTCTGCGAGTCAACCGGTACCTGCTGTACACGGTGTGTGATTCACGAGGTCTGTGCTTGACTCCGTCTCTGGTTAACAAGGTCTCTGCGTCACTCGTCCTGTGCCTCACCGGTCTCTGCTTGATGCGGTGTGTGCATCAGCCTGTACGTGCTTGTCTCGGTCTCTGCCTCAACCGATCTCTGCTTCCCATTTTGTGTGACTCACCACGTCTTCGCCTCACTCTCTCCGTCTCACATTTCTCTGCCTGTTTCGGGCTGTGCCTCACCCGGTCTCTGCTGAACCAGGTCTTTGCACAGACGGCCTGGCATATGTCGGGTGATACAGAGAACGCATCATGCAGAGAGCGAGTCCGTTAGACACCGCGTCCGACAGAGAAAGGGACGTGCAGAGACCGGTTCTGGCCTGGATATTGTGGAGGAACTTTTGACAAAAATATAAAAATTTTCGAAAAAACGAAAAACGCAGGACATCGTCCAAAAGGCGCACAAAACCAAAAATTTTTGAAAAATTCTCAATTCAAAATTTTTGTCGAAAATTTCGAAAATTCTTAGTTTTCTTCGCGTTTCATGCCATTTGCAGCCATTTTTAATTTTTTTAAAATTTCGACAATTTTTGAAAATTTTCAAAGGGGTACCCCCTTTGAGAAATTTCAATTTTTTCGAAAATTTTCGATAAATCAAAAAACGTGGGAAATCGTCCAAAACGCCCACAAAACTAAGAATTTTTGAAAATTTTCAACTTTTAATTTTCTTTCGAATTTTCCGAAAATTTTTGGTTTTGTGCGCATTTCAGAGGGTTTGCAGCGTTTTTTGATTTTTCGAAAAATTTGAAAAAAAATTTCTTCTAAATTTGACCTGGCCCTTCCCTATCGGGACTAGACTCCGCCGGACTGTCTATTTCACACAGTCTCAGCCGTACCCAGTCTGCGAGTCAACCGGTACCTGCTGTACACGGTGTGTGATTCACGAGGTCTGAGCTTGACTCCGTCTCTGGTTAACAAGGTCTCTGCGTCACTCGTCCTGTGCCTCACCGGTCTCTGCTTGATGCGGTGTGTGCATCAGCCTGTACATGCTGGACTCGGTCTCTGCCTCACCCGATCTCTGCTTCCCATTTTCTGTGACTGTACACGGTGTGTGAAGTTAAATTTTTCAAATTTATTTGGTTTTGTGCGCATTTTGGACAATTTCCAGCAATTTTTGACTTTTTTAAAATTTTCGAATAATTTTCAAAATTCCACCAATCTGATGAGTTGCGGAAGCGGTCATTATCGGACTGTTTATGATGTAGAGTGTCTGACGAATACTGTCTGTGCATGTCTGTAGCTGTGCACGGACCGGTCTCTGTAAGACACATCTCTGACGTGCCGTCTCTGAGAAGCCCAGGTTTGACCTGCTGAGACATGAGTGCTGCAGAGGCTGGTTGGTGCAGACGAGGAAGGCAGCAAATGGGTGAGATGGAGGCCGAGTCCGGCAGAGACAGGATGTGGCATTCAACGAGACTGGCATGCATCTCTTGAGATCTTTGAAAATAATTTGAAGATTTTCACATTTTTCGAAAAATAAAAAAATGCTGGAAATTGTCTGAAAAACGCACAAAACCAAAATTTTTGAAATTTTTGAAAAAATTTTGAAGGTGAAATTTTTCAAATTATTTTGGTTATGTGCGCTTTTTGGACAATTTCCAGCATTTTTTAAAATTTTCAAAATTTTCAAAATTCCACCATCTGAAGCGGTGCGGAAGCGGTCCCTCTCGGACTGTTTCTGATGTAGTCTGTCTCTGACGAATACGTTCTGTGCAAGTCTCGGGCTCTGCACTGACTGGTCTCTGTAGGTTACGGCTCTTACGTGCCGTCTCTGAGAAGCCCAGGTGCGGAAGACAACACGTGAGGCAGACGCGGACCTGCAGAGACAAGAGTGCTGCAGAGGCCGGTTGGTGCAGACAACGAAGAAGGCAGCAAGTGGGTGAGATGGAGTTCGAGTCCGGCAGTGACAGGGTGTGGCATTCAACGATACTGGCATGCATGTCTTGATGAGATCCTGGAAAAAAATATTGAACATTTTCAAAATATTCGAAAAATAAAAAATGCTTGAAAATGCTTGAAAGGTGAAATTTTTCACATGTTTTTGGTTTTGTGCGCTTTTTGGACAATTTCCGGCATTTTTTGATTTTTTAAAAAATTTGAAATTTTCCAAAATTCCACCACCTGATGCCTCGCAGAACTTGTCTCTCTGGGACTGTTTCTGATGTGCTGTGTCTCTGACGAATGCGGTCTGTGCCTGACTCGGGCTCTGCAAGCACCGGTCTCTGTATGACATGGCTCTGACGTGCCGTCTCTGAGAAACCCAGGTGCTGCAGGCAACACGTGAGGCAGACGCGGACCTGCAGAGACCGATTCCTGCAGAGGCCAGTTGGTGTAGACACCGACGCATGCAGCAACCGGGTGAGATAGAGGCCGAGTTCGGCAGAGACAGTATGAGGCATTCACCCAATTTCGCAGGCATCGCTTGAGGCGAGTTTAGAAAAGATATTCAAATTATATAAAATTTTAAAAAAATCAAAAAATGTTGGAAATTGTCTGAAAATGTTTTGATTTTGAAATTTTTCGAACGAAGCGTGAGTAATCGTGACTGAGCATTACGGAGCCATGCAAGCAAGAGTGACGAATTGTCAGCAATCGTTTCCTATTTAATAGTGTGACTCAGTTTGACCAAAAGTGATGAGAGAGGCAAAAGTTTATGAGGTGTGACCATGGGTGACTGATCATGACCAAGAGTGACTTAGCGTAACCAACTATGTCAGCGACAGGAAGCATGACCAAAAGCGACAGAACGTGACAATTATTTACAAAGAGTAATCATGCGTGACGAAGCGTGTCTAGGCGTGACTACGTTTGATAGCGTGCCGAATCGAGATCACTCGACCAAGATTGAGCAAATATGACGACACGAGTTGAAGCGTGAAGTGGTATTACGAAGAGTGACAAAAACTGAAGAAGCGTGACCGAGAATGAGCAAAAGTGAAGTAGCCAGACGAAGCGTGACAAAGCAAGACTTAGCGTGACCAATCGTGACGGAGAGTGGGTTCTGACCAAACGTGGCCTAGTCAATAGAAGCTTGGCGAAGCGTGACCAAACGTGACAAAGCGGACTCGATCATAGACCATTATTATGGCTATACAGGACCCTCGATATTAGACCACTGTAGTTGCTCTCGTCGTCCATGAATTGTACAGTATCCTGGATAATAGATCATTTATATGGTTGAACGGGGTCCTTTGTCCTCGTCCATTGTAATGGCCCTCACCCCAGGCCACTATAATGCTATAAGAGAGCCTCTATAATACCAGTGCAATTGCTGTGTAGATACCTTGACCATTCACCTGTATAATAGCTGTAAAGTAGTCTTGATCGTAGACCATTATGTCTACTTTTGATTGGACAAGGGGACCTATGTGGTTAATGGTATAGGGATGTACATAGGCGTATATATATATATATATATATATATATATATATATATATAATATGTGTGTGTTTATATACATGGGCGTCTATATAGTCAATGTTTTACTTATGACAATATTTTACGAATTTAAAACTGTGACTCAAAAAACTTTTCTTATAGGTATGAATTAACACGCCTCTTTTGACAGTATTAAAGACATGCATATAGACATATCAGGGGCATGTATAGGGGATCGTATTAGGCACCTTTATGCTCTTAAACTACCAATGAGGATCTTAAAATATTCACAGGCCATCGAATGGACAGAATCAGACATGTTAGAAGGTTACCGAGGTAAAATTACAAATACGTTTAGGGGAAATAAAACGTATAGAAAGTTAAAAGCTATAATATTTATTTTAAATGTATTTTTCAGACTTCTTAGTGATAAAAGTGTATTTGCTTCTGCAGGAAATGACAGATAAGCTATACGTAATTCTTAAATTGTTACCTGATGACGAAAGCAGAATCCAGGTCTTCAAGCGTTGTTATTTTGTAAACTAGGCGATGGAAAACTCCAAAAGCGTAATTAAACACAAAATTAAATTAATCCGCCAAGTTTTAATGTAGATCTTTACACATAATTTCACCAAAATCCGATTAACAGTTTAGGAGGCATAATGTGAGTACAAACATGGACGTTCTCCCATTACGTGCTAATTCCAATGCACTTTGAGTCAATAAAACCCATTCTTTGTTTATTGTAAGAAACTTTCGAAAGAGTTATGTGCAAATGTTGATGGTCTCAAGCTTATCTGTTGTTAATTTACAACTCTGCCGTCTACACTAGTAACGTCATCCTATGCAAATACAAAGACAAGACGAAGTGCAGAACACACCAGTTTCGCTCTGGGTTAACTTACATCAGCTCGGTGTTCAGAACAATGCGCAACACCGTCGTTCTTTGTTTCATGCTGTCCGTCATCGGACAGTGCTCATGCGTGGAGTCAACAACAAACAATCATCCGATTATAGGTATTGTTTAAATGTATTTTGCTGAAAAGCAATGTGGTGTTATTTTTATTATTATTTAACAGCACTGCAGCTTCAAGAATAAATATGGTACAATTCATCTGATCACAGTTTTTCGATGAATTTTGAGTTGTTTTTATGATTCAGAAACGTAAGAGTATTAGTTCTTTGTTTCTTATTTTCTACTGGTTACTGTCTTCTCCTAGACACCAAAGTTGTCATTCGAATTTCACTGGCGTCGTTTGTTTTGCATAAAGTTCAAATTAGATGTTGTTTTTGTCGAAAACGGATTGCCGAACAAAAAGTGGATGCAGAACACAAGATTTATAGCCGCAACATAACAATTTCTGAAGTGAGATGTGTGGTGCCTGTAATGTGATTAGCCCTTCAGCAACAGATACGAGGTGCGATCGGAAAGTTTAAAGACTGTGTCAATAGAGGGCGAACCGGATGTAGTACGAGCTTCTGCCGCTAGGGGGTGCGGCCTACATTCATAGTGAATCAGTGTGCCAGCCGGCATCATCGAATTAGTATTTGTTTCTTAGTTACGGGCGTTTTGGTAGTGCATTACACCGACCCTCTTGCGATTTCGGAATGGCGTGTGCATCAAATTTTGCCAAAGACTCGCCAAAACGGCTACGGAAACCTATGAAATGCTAAAGCAAGCATTTGGGGAGTCCGCAATGGGTCGTGCACAAACTTTTGTGTGGCATTCACGTTTTAAAAATGGCCGAACCTCTGTCGATGATGACGAGCGTTCTGGACGACCATCTTCGAGCACAACGCCCGAAAATGTTACGAAGATTCGGCAGGCCATTCACGAAGATCGACGTCGTACCATCAACGACTTGTGCGACATTGTTGGGATAGGCTATGGGACCTGTCAGCTGATTCTAAAGGAAGAACTCCACATGCGACGCATCCTGTCTGAGGACCAGAAGCAGAATCGACTTCTCGTTTGTTAGGAGCTCAAAGATCTTGCAAGAACCGACCCCAACTTCCTTTCTAAGCTCCGTGTGACTTCTTCCTCTTCCCAAAGATGAAAACTCAGCTAGAGGGAAGGAGATTTGAGACGATAGAAGAGATTCAGGCAGAATCGCAGATGGTGCTTGACAGGCTGACAAAGAAAGATTTTCAGGGATGCTTCCAGGCTTGGCAGCGGCGCTGGGATCGTTGTGTTCACTGCCAGGGGAACTACTTCGAGGGTGATGGATGAATTTAATACCTGAGATAAGTGTACGGGTTTTTATACGCGCAGTCTAGAAACTTTCCGATCGCACCTCGTATGTATGCACAATAATTAAAAATCAAGACAAATTGCAATTTCGTAATTTAATACTTGGTAATTTATTCCTGCAAATATATTTATAGCACTCCCAGTCATATAAATCCATTTAAACCACTTCGGACCTTCCTAAACCATCAAGGATTTGGAACTTTCACTCTGACAGACCTCATTTTCAGGATCTTAGCCGTTAATATCTTATTGAATTATCAGCAAAATCTCACTAATTCGGAGTAAGAGTTATAATTCCGTATAATATAACACTTTAAAGTCGTATTTAATAATGAATATTTATTCAGAATCCAGCAACATGATTAATTTATGAAAAAATAAAAATGTTTGAAGCCGTAGCTCGTCTAAAGAGTATTTACGCATTAAATCAGTTCGTCAAAGAAAAACACAACGTGTCTCCATTTAAATAATCAATTTGTTAATTGACTTTTCGGGAAATACTAGCTGTTTACCCTGAAAATCATACAAAACTCATAAATACACTCTGTGTGGGGGGGGGGGGGGGCAAATGCAGAATTTGGTACTGTTAAGCAGGTGGAACAGTTTAACTATGTGCTTTAACGGATTAAATCCACATTTTAGGATAATTCTGCATTTTGTGTAAGTAAAATATGTAAAATAAAGAAGCAGTTCGAATTAGTGAAGTCTTATTGTGCCTATTGTACCAACTACCCTAAAGAGGACACAGAAGATATTAGGCTTTTATGGCTGTTCACTTTTAATGTGAATGCTATTTCTGTGTAATTACATCTTTTATATTTACGCTCTACTGCAATCGTTTCGGTTATTCCGTAGCTAAAACTTGTGCCTACCTAAAACGAGAAGACTATCTAATTGTAAACTATAATTTCGAACTTCGTCAAATTTAAGAAACGTTTCGCGATGTATTTAATCAACATTCGCAATCCTGTGTAATTTAATGGGCGAAATGACGTGTGTCGCCAGGTGTACTTGCGCAGGAGAAAGTATTGGAGAGTGATCCGCAGTTAAACACTCATGTTAGCTACATTGCAGCTTCCTACGTGAAA
Organism: Zootermopsis nevadensis; assembly: GCF_977971745.1. Taxonomy (NCBI): domain Eukaryota; kingdom Metazoa; phylum Arthropoda; class Insecta; order Blattodea; family Termopsidae; genus Zootermopsis; species Zootermopsis nevadensis. Next base: position 1,957,289 of record NW_028259160.1, read on the forward strand.
TTCCTGGAAGGCGCTGGGGCTAGGATTGTTCCAATCATGTAAGTCTTACTAAGTATTTATGATTTGATGTTTTCAAAGCGGTGAGCTTGAAGATTTCTGTCCTCTGGATTGTTGCGCCGTGTAATATGGTAGATGTTTACCAACGTTTCAGAGGTCATACTGCCTCCGTCATCAGGGCGATGAATTCATCGACATACACAGACTACACAGCGCAACAACCCTGAAGACAGAAATCTTCATTGCTACGTATTGTCAGGTCACACGTGGAGTAATTAAGACATCGAATAAAGAACTTCTTGAAGGCAAATTAGGTCTAACGATATTACTGACAGACAAATATTGAGTCGATCGTATTTCTCTTGGCTGTGAAGCTTTCCAACGCTTTGAAAGATCGTAAAAGCTCTATCTTCAGTCAACCCTGAAGACTTGTGTAGTACTTTCCTCAGACACAGTGGTAACCAACTACAAGCCCACACGGTGTTAAAACAAAGAGATTCACAATCGATATATGCATCGTCTTAAGAACCTCAAATTCAAGATAAGTATCAAAATCTCTGCGTGGCAAACAGAGTAATTTAATGTCTAACGAGCTACTTAAGTGAGTAATTGACTTACTAATAGGTTAACTGATTAACTGAATAACCAATTAAGTACATGGTATCGTACAGGTTATACTCACCCAGTAACCAGAAAATTTGTTCATCACCATCATCAACAAAAAAAAAATCGCTATCAGCACCTACCTCAACGCAGTTCCATCCGGTTTAAGTCTTCCCGTTTGTCATGAGGTCTTCCAACCACGAATACGAAACCCTACAAATTAAATCAACAGATATTTACAATAAAGGTAATACATTTTTGTTGTACATCGCTTTTTTGTTTTCAGGATCAACAAAACGGACAAATATTACGAAAATATAACCAATCATGTGAACGGGTAAGTTTAAATCAGCGATCAACAACGAGGTTCTTGAGTTTACGTCCTACGAACCTGCGATACTATTCTTCTTGACTGCGGGCCAGCAGGGTCTAATTTGTAGACCCACCAGGCCAGGGTACCACATGCGTTCACTGTTTTCCAAGACGAAACACGTACGGACAAACTCGGCGAACTCTATTACGCTTTCATTTTATACACATAGTGCAAACAATACATATAACCCAATTCTACAGTGGAAAACACGTACTCTAGAATTGCTGTTTATATTGTCATACAGAGTTTTACTTCCTGGCGGAGATGCACAATTTGACGCACCCGGTGGATATTCAGAAGCTGGTCGAAAGCTGTTTGATCACGCAATGAAGATGAACCAAGCTGGCGACTACTTCCCTGTGCTGGGAATCTGCCTCGGGTTTGAGCTGCTTACTTTCTTGGCCGCCAACAACGTGGAACATCGCGCCAGATGTTTCAGCTACAACGAAGCTCTGCCCTTACAGTTTACAGGAAGTAAGTTACCATCTGCACAGAGCATAGTCGTTCTTGGGAAGCTAACAGTCGCTCAGCTGGTCAAGAAATTCGTCTTCTGTCATAGAACACGATATTCAGATTAATGAAGTACAAATCCTCATATCCATCGTTATCTATTGGGTTATGATTCGTTTTCAATAAGTTACATAATTACTGTTTTTATTCATAATTTCTGTTCGTCTCTTTATGCAGATGGAAACATTTTAAAGAATTTAGAAGTAATTAGTTCTTAGCAACCTAAACATACACTTGATAAAAAAATTAGCTTTGTTTCACTGGCCTTGGAATAAGTTCCTTCTTTACTTCTCACTTAAAGACAAAGACAGTGCCAATTTCCAAAAAAGCAATGCATTTTAGAGTTTTTCGTTGTTTTTTTAATATTTGGTGTAATTTAAACAACAAATGAAAAATAATGAATGGTAAGTAATAAGTATGTGCCAAGATATGTTGAAAGACTTTCTTTACTGTTTCAGGTTTCTTCACAAGTAAATTGTTCGGAAATGCACCTAGCAGTACAATAGGAATATTGGGAAAGGAAAACGTGACCGCCAATTTCCATCGATATTGTCTAACAGAGAAGGTAAAGTGAGACTTGAGGTTCTCACGGTGGCGAGTGTGAAGATGGCTGTCTTCTGGGTTGTTGCGCCGTGTAAAATTTACAGACGTTTCACAGGTACCTGCTGCCTCCATCATCAGGCACTCATCGCCCTGATGATTAGGTTTCACCAGTGCCCAACCCTATTCGGAACCATAGACTTAAATTTGCTTTTGCCTTATTTTTCCTTATTCTACAATTGTTGATTTAATTAATATACAAACTCTTCATTCATCTGTCATTTATTTTGTCAGTTCGGATGAAATTTTCTACCTTTGTTCTGCTTTATAACGCAGGCGCAAAAGTGAACTCTTATCTCGGTCAAACAAACAGAAAATAATATTTCTGGAAAAGACAAACTGTATGACAAATCTAGGCGTCAGAACAAAGGGGGGGGGGGGAGATACTGAAAATTTTGATACCAACTGTACTGAAGCGAATTCAGTGTTACGTTCCGTAACCTTAGTACTTCGATCTCTTTTGAGATAATAATGTTTATGAACTTCTCTGATGATATTTAAGCTTTCAGTAAATGGGTAATTTAAAGGTCACAGTGTAACGCAAAATATAAAGTCGCCGAATCCTGGCTTATTAACTGTAATGCCTGTGTATTAGTGTTATGTGACTATTTGCACATGGAAATAGAAGGCATTGTAATAAATTCCACTTATAATTTTAATAGCCTTTTTATGATCAAATTTCAGGGTCTATGCAAAGAGTTCTCATCAGACTGCCGCATGTGGCCCTCACATATGTTTTGTGTGGACCCATTCATCTTTTTGTAACTTTGAGTCATTCCGTACAATGAGAAACGCCTTTGTCAGAAAACACGTCGTCAGTGTCTAACAGTTGGCCTACCTGTCTCTGTGAGCAACTGTAGTGCAGTTTTATAATGGACATCAAATCACGATCGTCTCACTGATGAACGAAAATTACGTAAACAGAAATTAAATCCGATACTGAAATATTACTCAAACAAAATCAGTGTCAATACCTAACTAATAACTGATTTTGTTATTAAAATTATAGAATAACGTTTGTAACAATGGGCATAACTCAGTAACATTATAATAAATTTGCGAAGGCGTTTCAATTAACGTCCTTAAGTGGTCCGTCTGAGAAAAAGCAATGTGGCTCCAGCCTGGAAAAAGGCTTTAACCCGACTCCACGTACAAATATATGTACTGAATACGCCGAATAATGAAGCAGCATCATCTAATATGGCAAATTATGACTGATTACCTGGTTATTTAACGACACTGTTGTAAATGTCTTCTGGTATTACAGTCCGATTCGGATGACGGATTTCTCTACTGTAACAAACAAACCAATTAAATGACAAATAAGCATTTAATTCTCTAAGTAACTAACTGTTATTAATGAAAGAAAGTAAAGAAAAATTTGACGATAGCTGTATTTAGGGTTTTGCGCCGTGTAGAAGTTTACAAGCGTTACAGAGGTGTTTTCTACTTCCTTCATCAGGGCGGTCACCGCCATAGCCATCTTCATATACGCCACAGTGAGAACCAAAAAAATTATTGTTTCATGAAACAGAATGTTCTTCAGTGTGATCACTAAACCCACCACTTTACCCTACTGGATTTACAGATACACAACCCATTTTTCCATGACAATTTTTAATATTAATGGCCAAGTGACTAAAACTGTATTCTCACTTTAATTTTATCAACCATAGTTTTGTATGATATCACAGCGACAAACATTTTTAAAATCTTGGACTATCTAGTGTGTCATTTGGTTAAAAATCACCAACGTCCCTGATTCGTTGGAGATTTATACTGATATGGCTGATACCCGGAAAATATTTTATTAACCACAATTTTATACACACTTCTGGTTTCCATCAGGCACACGGGTAAATTGACAAATGAGTAAGGTGATGGCGAAGACAAAATATGTTAAGTGGGTTTATGAAGGGTCTTCTTCCCACGTAACCAGGCTAATGAGAAGCTCGTATTTCAGAACATCACTGAACTGCATCTCGATGAAGAATGGCAATTTATGACAACGAACAAGGATTCGGACGGCTTGAAGTTCATATCCTCGTTGGAGCACAAAAATTACCCACTGTACGGACTGCAGTTTCACCCTGAGAAGAATATTTACGAGTGGAAGAAGGGCAAAGTTCACCCTCACTCGGCAAACGCCATACGAGTCTCGCAGTATTTCGCAAATTTCTTCGTAAACGAGGGTAAGACATATGAAGCTAAAAAAATTCAGACATCACAGTGGAACATGTCAGTTGACGCGCCATAAGGTGCTGTTCCCAGACAATCCTTTAATTGATTGCTGTTGCTTCCAATCTTATAAATTTATTTTAACTTACTGTATGAATCCGAATCCTTGATACTCTTAAACTAAGTACAGTAACAGTCACAAAATTGCAGGCTTTAGGGTGACAACAAATATTACAAAGTTGCAACACTAACAGCGAAGCCCAGGTGATTGAAGACAGCTCAAATCTCGCACTGTATCAAAGCAGGCAACGCTGTCCTGGTCGCGCGGTAATGGGCGGGTGTCATTTTGTGGCCTTCAAACATGCAATTTGGTGACGGAGACAACTATCGAGAAATTCGCCGCTATTAAACTTTCATTATATCATCATCTCATTACATCATTCACAAGAGCAGGTCACTGGGTAAGATGTTTCTTATCGTCCGTCACCCTGCCTCCATAAAGTCCATATTAATATTATCTTATCATTCATACCTAATCTTCCAAATGGCCTGGTTCCCTCAAGATTCCAAACCAGAGATTTGTATCAGATGGCACTAATTATCGTTCCCACCTCATGTATTATCACGGCTTCCATGCGTGCAGGAAATCATAAATTACAAAAATGGCTTTCTCCTATAAAAGAAGATGTTGACACAGAATTTTAAGAAGATTTCCAATTGGTTTAAGGGTGACAGGCACACGGATACAGTAAGCGTATATTTTCTTGCAATAAAGTAAAGTAAGCTAAAACGTTTTATTCTTTTACAGCCAGAAAGAACGCCCACAAGTTCCCGATCGAGCCTGAAGAAAGAATACATCTTATCTACAACTACCCTGCGAAATATACTATAGATCGTACAGTTTTTGAACAATGCTACGAATTCGAAATATAATTGATACGTCTTTTCACGTAGTTCTATAATGTCAAATGTTAAGACGTATTACACATAAAAGTAATCACATGTCATATTATGAAACCAAAGTCTAGACTATGTACTCTTCGTCTCAGATCCGGCACGAACGATAAGCGAAATTTTCACGATAAAATACGTTATATTGAATAAATTTACATCTTATTTGACTTGTGTTTAATTAAAAACTAGCAAGAAGGAATGAATAACTATATCAACATTAATACGAACACTTATAACGGTTACAAGAACTGAAATTGCCCAGTTTTTACATAAGCCTAAAAAAATAATATGTCGGTCGGAGCGACAAATTGCCTTCATCTTCATGGTTGAAGACATGGGTGAACAGAGTCACAGCACTACACTGCATCGACACACAGTTGACAACAATCAGAACTCTGTAAAGGAACGTCAAATCTTTCACATAAGCTGTTCCATCTTTGTAAGATTTGAGGTTTTCACAGTGGGTGAGTATGAAGATTTCCGTCTTCTGGGTTGTTGCGCTGTGTAGTCTGGTCGATGTTTACCAACGTTTCAGAGGTCATACTGCCTCCATCATCAGGGCGATGAGTATGAAGATTTCTGTCTTCTGGGTTGTTGCGCTGTGTAGTCTGGTCGACGTTTATCAACGTTTCAGAGGTCATACTGCCTCCGTCATCAGAGTATGAAGATTTCTGTCTTCTGGGTTGTTGCGCTGTGTAGTCTGGTCGACGTTTATCAACGTTTCAGAGGTCATACTGCCACGATTAATCGCCCTGATGACGGTAAACATACTACACTGCGCACCAACCCAGAAGACATAAATATTCATGTTCCATCTTATTTTTCCAACATATTCTACGCCACTCGTTGTACTAACAGAACTGTTCTTTTAACAGTTCTGTTTCTGTAACAGGCATCTTGTTGTTTAGAGGAAAGGACGGAACTTAACAAGAATTTGAAATCGTAATTCTCAGGAAAACATTTGGGCCTAAAACGAACAAAGTATACCTTGAAATAAACGAATAATTTACGATACTATACAACGAGAAATTTGATGAATTTATACAGGAAAATCAAGGTCATATAGTATCGGTAGGACAGTGAAATCTAATACGCTGCGATTGTCTGGGTATGTGTCTATAAGGTAAGGAGACACAGCATGCATAGGCCTCAAAATTTTGATGGAGGAATCACCACTTGCAAAAACGAGAAAATATAGAATATAATTGGCAAGATGGGTGTTATGGAACTGGTTGGCTTTGTTTGGTTAGGTTAGCAGAGTTCATTACAAGGTCGGTTATTAAAAAATATTAATATATTCGGCTTTATCTCGTGAATTTAGCCCGTAGGCCTTCACTAGGAAGTCAGAAGTAGCAGGGTTTAAACTTGCCGCAATACTGAGATTGGCAGGGTCTTCCAATCTCGTGACAAAGGATGGCAAGCGAATGCAAAAGACAAGTAAAAGCATTTTACCTCCAGACCCTGCACAAGTCTTGATGGTCCTTTGCTTAATTGTGACTGCATGTAGCCATATGCAGCATTACTGAAACCTGAAACAAAAATAAACTTAATTGTAACAACAAAATTACTTTTCTTTAAAAATAACATTTCATATGGCTACCACTTTTTGGTTATATGAGGTACAAACTACCTCGACAAATTCAAATAGAGATGGTTACCTTCTGGACTGTTGCTCCGTGTAGTCTGGTATAAGTTTGCCGACGTTTCAGAGGTGCTTGTTACCTCCATCATCACTGCAACGAGAAAGTGAGGATGGAAGCAACACGAATCTCTGAAACGTCGGCAAACTTCTACTAGACTGACTGCACGAAACAATAGTCCAGAAGGAAGCCATCTTCCCACACACCTCTGTCAGGACCTCAAATCACACAAGTACATAGAGTGTCTCATGAACGCACAAACCATATGCAACTGTAAACTAGAGACTTTGCATATTTTTCCAGCTGTTTCTCGCCATGTTTGCGAACAGTAAACCCTGTGCTGATTCTGTTTTTGTTCAGAACAGATTCTTTCTTGAATTCTTCAATTATTCCGTACTGCAACGTCAAACCATTCCTTGAACAATCTGCCTCTTATCAAGTAAAACAAGATTTCCTCGTATAAATCATAGAAATTAAATTTCTTATGCATAGATTTCCTGTTTTACACGCGCTATGACGGTCCACTCGACACTCAGTGATCAGCTTCACGCTGTGACCGACTTTGTTCCCGAGGGGAAGGGCCTCCGAAACCCATGCGAGTAGCCCCTGGACACCCCTTCTTCAAAGAATGGAACCACGGCCGTCCAATCCGTATCCAGCCACTTTACTGGCCTACCTATTGATATGTAAAGAAACAGAGAATGGAGGAAACAAAGAAAGAATGAAATTAATACATAAAATAAGAAAATAGATAAATGAAAGGAACGGGAGAAGTATCAAAGAAAGAAGAAGGAAGTAAAGATAATAGGAAACAATATATGAAATAAGGGAGGAAACAAAGAAAGAAGACAAAAATAGCAGAAGAAAAAGTGTGAAAAACTGAAAAAAGAGGAAAGAAAGAAAAATGAGTACAGAAAGAGATTGCAAAGGACCAGAAAGCAAAATAAAGAAAAAAATAGAAAAATAAGAAATATGTAAAAAAGAATATAAATTATGACACAGGGACGAAATCTATAAGAAAATTGCATAAAAAGCGAGGGTGGAAAAGGGGCTGCAAATAGACCATGACACATCTCAGTATTATCTGCGAAACTTTGCCTAGGGCGGGCACTGAGCTGACAAGAGATAAGCCTCGACATCGCCTCTGTCCAGCGCCGGCCGACACAGCATCTAGTAGCGTCGCAATGGAACCTCAAGAGCTGGTGCTGCTGGTCGTGGCTGTTCTCTGTGGCAGTGCCTCGGGGCTTCCCCTCAACAACCGCCCAATTATAGGTAACGTATCTATCACATGATTGCAGTCAAGTTTATTTGTTTACGTTCATCCAGCTGCAGAAGTAAAGACCAGGAGTGATGGCCGTCTTCTGGCTTGTTCCGCCGTGTTTATTTTTTTTTTGTAGTGTTCTGTCTGACGACAGGTCCATATGAACAGGATCCTTCCATCCTTTTCTCGGACTGGGACCTGTTCATATACGTTCTTGGCAGATGATCCAGAAGTGGTTTGCCATTGCCTTCTTCTGTGTGTGAATGGAGTAATTGTTGGGATGCCACGGAGGAAAACTCCGTGTTGCCTAGACCACGGCCTTGCCCAACACAAGTTATAAATTCGGGCACCGCCGGGAATCGAACCAGAGACCCCCAGGATTACAAGGCCAGCGTTCTAACCGCTAGACCACCGTGGCAGGTTTCCGCCGTGTACCCTGGTAAAATTTTACCGACGTTTCAGAGGTCCTTGCTGCCTCCAACATCAGGGCGATCCAACAAGTCAGAAGACAGCCATCTTCAGACTTACCGCCGTGAAAACCTCAAACCCTACAGAGAAAAAGAAATCTTCATGCATAATAAATTTCAGTTGTAACACGGGGCTCGAATAACGGAAGAAAACTGAAAAGGGGTTATCTCCCGGATGCAGGTCATTGATTCTCAAGTCTTTGTATGACACGGTTACAAGCGTTAAGCGGAATGAGATAAGAATGTCGCTCATGATCGACGGAAAGCTACTAGCTCGTTACATAAAAGCAATATCTTTACACTAACCGCAGAAAGGGTTTGTCAGGATAGACTCGGTCGAGATTCGAACCGGCGACACCTGGTAATGGAGGCAGCAAACACATCTGAAACGACTTTCGCCGCCGTGAGAACTTGAAATCTCACCTAGCCGAAATTTTTCATTTTCCTCGGACGCTCCAGGTAAAAGTGTATATTGAATCAGGCTACCTCTCGTGTGAATTGTTACAGACCATATGTATTTTAACATAAAACGAACTTATATTTCTCGGTGCTGTGATTTACAATCACTTTCCATTCTGTTGGCTATTTTTACAGAAGCTGGCATTTACCACCAAAAATGACATTTTTTCTGTTCTTATACAGTATGACAAATCTAGCAACGACAGGCATTTGTTTGACTATGACTATTTGTTTTTCTTTATCTTTACAATTTGAATCTCACCTGAATCGAATCTGCCCTTATTTATTTCATCCACTGTCCAAATTTTACTTCTATACAGGCAACCTGGCACTTCATATGACCTCATAGAATTTAAGAAGAAGTCTTTCCTTGTTGGGATATTCATAATGAATTACGGAAAAGAGAAATACATCTAAAATGTTGGCCGGAAACCGTCAAGGGAAGAGATAATTTGTAAAACATTAGAGTTAAATTGGTGTGTGATATTAAATTGACGTCTGTAGTCAGCTCCACAGGGTAAAGTCAAACTGTGGGATTTTGTCAGTTCACTTATAAATTTTCGTGTTCCAAACGCAAAATCTTTTGACCGACCGAATGTCTTTTTAACTTTCAAGGAATACTTTGCACTATAAAGTTGATTCATCATTACTGTTCTTCTTATAAGTACCAACGTCGTCATCATTAAGTATGATGACATTTGCATTATCATACCTAACTGTTCTGCATCATATATAATTTCATAATTAGGTCGCTGTAATTAGTAGATTCTAATAATGCATAATTCTCACTGCCGACAGGCATCCTATCACAAGAACTAACGGATTATATGAAGGATAAATTCCCAGGTAATTACACAAGCTACATCGCCGCATCTTATGTCAAATATGTGGAAGAAGCCGGCGCTAGAGTCGTACCAATCAAGTAAGTGCATTTTACATGCTACTGTCCGCCCACAAAGAGAAGTCCGCTGGGAGAGGAGAGGGTACGGTATATTCTTTCACAAAACATGCGTCCACCCAGTAATGCACAATGCATGCGCTACAGGAACCTAGTGGGACAATGTGTTTGGCATAGGAACAGGCGGAGTGCGCATGCGCGGTATGGTCACCCGCTCCAGTCACCCAGCCGACTTCTCATGTGTTTTCGATCATGTATTTAACCGAATATCATCTTTATCATCAAGCGTAAACTGTAAGATGTTTTAAAAATTTTGACATGACAAAAGAACAACTAAAGTCTGGTACATGCTTAAACAATAAGCTATTTTAGTATACGTCTATTGCCAGTCCACATATCTCAATTGAATTTCAGTCACAAATAAGATAAAATGGAGTTATCAGATTTTAGGAATGAAAAAGATAATGTGATAATTATTGTAGAATGTAGGCGAATTCTAAATGGAAGAATGAACTTAAGGATTGGTATTCTACTTGGACAAAGAGCAAAATGTGAGATTCCCCATTTCAGCTGCAACCACATTACTTAGAAAAGACACGTAAATCCATAACTCATTGACTCGGGAAGAGTTCTCACTTCCACAAAAACTGTCGCATTATCCTTTGAAAGGGTTACAAAGTTCAAATATTTGGGAACAACAATAACAAATCAAAATGATACTTGTGAGGAAGTTAGGAGGAGACTAAATTCCGGAAATGCTTGCTACTTCTCAGTCCAAAATATTTTGTCTTCCCGTCTGATTTCTAAGAACCTGAAAATTAAAGTATACAAAACGGTAATCTTGCCTGTTGTTTTGTATGGGTGCGAAACATGGTCTCTCACTCAGAGGGAGGAACACAGATTGCAGGTGTTTGAGAATCGGGTGTTGAGGAGGATATTTGGGCCTAAGAGGGAAGACGATGGGGCGTGGAGAAAATTGCACAATGACGAGCTTAAAAATCTGTACTGCTCCCCCAGTATTGTGAGGGTGATTAAGTCGAGAAGAGTGAGATGGGCGGGACATGTAGCGCGCATGGATGGGACAAGAGGTGTGCACCGGGTACTGGTTGGGAAACCTGAAGGGAAGAGACCCCTGGGGAGACCTAGACGTAGATGGGAGGATAATCTCAGGCGGGATCTATGGGAGATAGGAGTTGAAGGAAACTGGATTTTGTTGGCCCAGGACAGGGTCCGGAGGAGGGCTTTGGTTAATTCGGTGATGAACCTTCGGGTTCGGTAAGCCATCTAGTTAGTTAGTTAGTTAACTTTACGATAGTCAAGCTAAGTGATTGTGACAGCCTATGATTTGATTACTTAAATATGGAATGGGTTTCTAGAAGTCCACGTACCGCGTACCAGAATAAGACAAGCCTTCATACTAGAACATAATTATTTATTTTTGTTGTCATTTTTATTTCTTGCAGAATTAACCAGACCGAGGCTTATTATGAAAGTGTGATAGATACTGTGAACGGGTAAGTGGTTTTTTCTGATATTATTTTTAGAATGTTGTTATAATCAATTATAAGGCATAATTCGTTATGGGTGATGAATTGTACATTTATATAATCGACATGCCACAAAATCCATGTGCTGTGTGCTGACTTGCCAATTCAAGACTGATAACAGTAATGACTCATCCGAAATTATTAAAATCGCCGCAGTTACCAAACATACAAAAATTCATTCTGCATCTGAGAGGCCATTTTGTATACTGATATTTCACAGAACGAAATAAGTGGATGTTGTTTACCGATGGTTAATGAAACATCGTTGAAACGTAATTCATGCTTGTGATACGTTGAATATAATACTCGAATCTTCGTATAAGTGAGGTTGCAATAGCACGCCACTGGTCCCTACAGCCAGATGAATCCACTCCATACCCCCCACACCCTACTATTTCTGTTTTGATACGTATTCTCCTTTCTAAACTTTGATTTTTACAGAATTTGAATATATTTCTTAGTTACCAAATGCATGCTATATTCCTCACCTATATCATCGACCTTGATTTGCTGACCATAATATTATTTTGTGATTAATACATATTGAGAGATCAGTTCTTTTTATTTATTTACTCGACTTCCTGTTTCTTCTTGACTATCAGATACAAATATTCTACTTAATTCATAATTTTTATTTATGGAGAGAGGCCACGTTTTACATCCACATAAAGCAGTATGTATTTTTATAGTTTTATATATTTTAATGTTAAGTTAATAGAAAAGAGACGGAAGACAATATTTCTGAACTCAATAGTACGCACTCCGAGAACTAAATGAGCTGAAGATTGGATTGCAACTTTTACCAGTCTCAACACTCTTGTATTTATATGAGTTTCTCTTTATTTTCCAACCCTCAGGGTTCTGTTTCCTGGAGGAGCTGCCAGTTTCTCTGCGTCTGGAGGATACGCTGATGCAGCCTGGAAACTGTACCAACGTGCCGTATCGAAAAACAACGCAGGGGATTATTTTCCTGTATGGGGTACATGCCTAGGATTCGAACTTCTGACCTATCTTGCTACTCGACAACATAATATCCTCACAGCATGCGATTCGGAAAATGTGGCCTTGCCACTTAAGTTTAAGCTAGGTAGGTCAGCTTTAATTTTCACCGTAACTCCAACATCTTATTCTGTGCAGATGTAATCAAGATCAACATTATCACCAATACCATATCAAAGATTAAATAAAAAAGTATTACATGGTTTTTTATCAGAAGCAATAAATTATGACTCGACCACAACTCGATTATATAATCGTCTGCTAACGAATCTAGTAAGCTACCCGAAAGTCTTATTTACAATTTATTACGATGTTATAAATAATATATTATTTAAAAGGCATTAAGAATAAGAAGTTTGTTCAATAGGAAACTGGGATTAATGAGTTCTCCCTGTATGGCATTTGGAATATTTTTAAAGAACGTAGAATAATTTAAATATTAATTTTTTTTTCCATTTTTCGCGTCTCTGTCTGCCTTGTTGTATTTCCGAAACCGCAGCATTCGGCCACTGGAATCTAATTAAATATCCCTGCATCAGACATTAACTTCGTGAGTTTCTTATTGACATAAAAATTTGTGTTCAGGGTACAAAAACAGTAGGCTGTATGAGGATGCCCCGAAGAAAATTTTGAACATCCTAGCATCACAGAACGTCACTGTGAACTTCCATCACTTCTGTGTTACTGAGACGGTAAGTGACAGTATAATTAATACCTTATACGCAAGCCACTTACATCTAATTCTCTTTAATTTGATGCTATAAATGAGACACATGAAGTTTGAAAGATGGCTGCCTTCTGGGTTGTTGATACCCGGTACCTTGAAAATCTCACATCACTTGTGCCTTTCTTCTATTTACGAAATATGTTCGTAATATCTTGTAATACGTTAAAATTACAAACATGACAATGGAGCGAGATTTTTGTCTGACATGTTTAATGCACAAAGGGCAATGATGAGCCTTGAGCACAGAAATATAGATAATTCCAAGACGACTCCTGTTTTACTAACGACCTTTTTCAGCTACTTAGATAATACGAGGTGCGATCGGAAAGTTTCCAGACTGCGCCTATAAAAACCCGTACACTTATCTCAGGTATTAAATTCATCCATCACCCTCGACGTAGTTCCCCTGGGAGTGAACACAACGATCCCTGCGCCGCTGCCAAGCCTGGAAGCATCCCTGGAAATCTTTCTTTGTCAGCCTGTCAAGCACCATCTGCGATTCTGCCTGAATCTCTTCTATCGTCTCAAATCTCCTTCCCTTTAGCTGAATTTTCATCTTTGGGAAGAGGAAGAAGTCACACGGAGCTAAATCCGGCGAATAAGGAGGGTGCGGGATGACGGCCATGGTGTTTGAGGCCAAAAACTGCCGAACTTTGAGGGCGGTGTGCGCTGGCGCGTTGTCATGATGCGTCGCATGTGGAGTTCTTCCTTTAGAATCAGCTGACAGGTCCCATAGCCTATCCCAACAATGTCGCACAAGTCGTTGTTGGTACGACGTCGATCTTCGTGAATGGCCTGCCGAATTTTCGTAACATTTTCGGGCGTTGTGCTCGAAGATGGTCGTCCAGAACGCTCGTCATCATCGACAGAGGTTCGGCCATTTTTAAAACGTGAATGCCACACAAAAGTTTGTGCACGACCCATTGCGGACTCCCCAAATGCTTGCTTTAGCATTTCATAGGTTTCCGTAGCCGTTTTGGCGAGTCTTCGGCAAGAGATTCAGGCAGAATCGCAGATGGTGCTTGACAGGCTGACAAAGAAAGATTTCCAGGGATGCTTCCAGGCTTGGCAGCGGCGCTGGGATCGTTGTGTTCACTCCCAGGGGAACTACTTCGAGGGTGATGGATGAATTTAATACCTGAGATAAGTGTACGGGTTTTTATACGCGCAGTCTTGAAACCTTCCGATCGCACCTCGTATAGCGTAGAATTATAGATTAGTGAATAACAAACTGAAAATTATAAGTAAGCGTATCGATGTTTAAGGTCTTATCTCGGCATTTTACTGGAAATCTATGTGAAATAAAGCAGGATAGCCGAGGATTATACTAGGACTTCCTAACACGAAGCTGGAAGGAGACGTTCAACCAAAAGTAGGCAAAACAAGTTGCTATCAAACGGAGTTTATATTCCCTTGTACTTTAATAACGAATTGTTCTTTTAAGACAGCTGATTTGCGACCTCAACATTGATGTCAGTGTTTACTTTTGCGTCAAGGATGCTGTTAAGGCGACCGAATTTATTGTCCCAGGTTGTTTGCATGCGTGTGTTAGAGATATTACTGGATGCGGTGATAAGTAAGAAAATATTAGAAGAGAGACTGCTGCCAAAGTTACGTGATTGCGTAATATCTGGTCGAATTGACAGTCACGGAGGAAGTCTTGGCCACGCCTTGCTGAAAACATTTCTCTCGGGTTATATTTCTTGACAGCAGTGTGAGTTATATGCGAACGTTCAATTGAATGTTATTGATATAGAGTATTTTTTTATCCAAGTGCTCCAATTTTTAGGTTTTCATGACTAATAGAACCGCTCTCAATTTCTTAGCAATGTGAAGTTATTTGCCCACATCTGTACCATGATACGACATTTGCTTGGATGTTAATTGCAGATACACAGAAACAGACGTCATGATAGCCATAAATTTATTCTGTGTTATATTTTGTTAAATATTTACCATCTCACTAAAGCTTCAGATGAAAGCTGCAGACAAAATTGAGAGATGTATATTTGTGGCAAGAAGAATGAACAGTTTTTGCAGAGGCATTGAGAAAATAATATTTGAGATTACAGAAGACAGATCAGAACTAACTATACTAATAGATCCATAGAACAGAGTCCTTATTCAGAAGCTAACGGTCACTCACCTTGTTAATAAATTTATCGTCTTTCATGGAACCCGAAATTTCCTTATTGCATTCACAATACGAGGTGCGATCGGAACGTTTCCAGACTGTGTCAATAGAGGGCGAACCGGATGTAGTACGAGCTTCTACCGCTAGGGGGTGCGGCCTACATTCATAGTGAATCAGTGTGCCAGCCGGCATCATCGAATTAGAATTTGTTTCTTAGTTACGGGCGTTTTGGTAGTGCATTACACCGACCCTCCTGCGATTTCGGAATGGCGTGTGCATAAAATTTTGCCAAAGACTCGCCAAAACGGCTACGGAAACCTATGAAATGCTAAAGCAAGCATTTGGGGAGTCCGCAATGGGTCGTGCACAAACTTTTGTTTGACATTCACGTTTTAAAAATGGCCGAACCACTGTCGATGATGACGAGCGTTCTGGACGACCATCTTCGAGCGCAACGCCCGAAAATGTTACGAAGATTCGGCAGGCCATTCACGAAGATCGACGTCGTACCATCAACGACTTGTACGAGATTGTTGGGATAGGCTATGGGACCTGTCAGCTGATTCTAAAGGAAGAACTCCACATGCGACGCATCATGACAACGCGCCAGCGCACACCGCCCTCAAAGTTCGGCAGTTTTTGGCCTCAAACACCATGGCCGTCATCCCGCACCCTCCTTATTCGCCGTGTGACTTCTTCCTCTTCCCAAAGATGAAAATTCAGCTAAAGGGAAGGAGATTTGAGACGATAGAAGAGATTCAGGCAGAATCGCAGATGGTGCTTGACAGGCTGACAAAGAAAGATTTCCAGGGATGCTTCCAGGCTTGGCAGCGGCGCTGGGATCGTTGTGTTCACTGCCAGGGGAACTACTTCGAGGGTGATGGATGAATTTAATACCTGAGATAAGTGTACGGGTTTTTATAGGCGCAGTCTAGAAACTTTCCGATCGCACCTCGTATACCGTCACCAGACCCTATCCTGAACTGGATGAACACAAGATGGCTATCTTCTGGGTTGTAGCGCCGTGTAGTCTGTTAGAAGATTACCAGATTACACGGCGCTACAACCCATAAGAAAGCCATCTTCGGACTGACCGCCATGAAATCCTAAAATCCTATAGATATATCCCACACACCCACCATATTTCCTTCAGATTTCGTATTGTTACCATCTACGCCTAGGTCTTCCAAGAGGCCTCTTCCCTTCATGTTCTGTCAAGGTCAAAATTGTATCAGCATTTCTTATACATATCCCGTGTAAACCAAAATAAATTTCGGTCAACAGCTTTATGATTCTCCTTTGATATGCGTTCAATGGTTTTGGAGACGGGCTTAATGCCCTCTGATTTTATTGGGTTCACCTCTTGCACTTACCGCAAAGAAATCGTGATGACAGACAAGCGTTTATATCGACAGATGACAGATGAAGTAATGTACTGTGGCAGACATGCGATGACAGGGATTACGTGGGAGAAACTCGAACTTAAGGAAACTTAGCTGGGTACAGTGGCCTCAAAATAAATCCGCGCTTGGTTTCCAGTTACAAATACATACGTGGGAGAGGATCGAAGACCGCGAACTGACAGAACATCCTTGTACTATCGGATGTGAAATGTTTACGTTTTAGAAGTTAGACGTAGCGCGTGAGGGTAAAGGAGTGTGTCTGCATTACCAATGGTTTATAGTCCGTTCGGTTCACAAAATACACTAGTGGAAAAGTCAGGGTATTAAAATGCAATCGATTGTGTCGAACTGAAAAAGGGAAATTTTGAGTTACACTATCCATGCTCAGACAGGATCTTCTTCCCTTCACCTCTTACAGCGCTGTTCAAGGTCGCAGTTATTTGAGTCCACTGTGTATACAAACAGAAGTACAAAAGGCTGCTAAAACGATGTGTGAAATTGTCGATGTTGCGGTTCTGCAAGCAGAAACCAACGTTTGGGGTGGGGGGGGGGGGGAGAACACGCAGTCAGAATCTTCCCAGCTGCAGAAGTTTGTTCAAATAATAATCGCATCCATCCCACAAAAGAAAACACTACACTTCATCGTTGCAAAGTTAAGTTTCTTAACGTTGTTTAAGAAACAAATAATCGCTGTTCATACACAAAAATTCAAAAGAAACACATGAAAAATGTAGAGTTAGTTATTATTTTTTTTAAAAAAAAAAAGTAATGAAAAGTTATCACCAGGCTTTGAAGGGATGATTAACAATTATTGACTGACAATTAATCTTTCATTTAAGATTTCTGTCTTCTGGGTTGTTGCGCTGTGTAGTCTGGTCGATGATAACCAACGTTTCAGAGGTCATACTGCCTCCGTCATCAGGGCGATGAATATGCCAATAGGGTGTGAGGAGTTGGATTTATAGGCAGGGAAGTGAAAGGTTTAGCCTGCCCCGAGCCAATGGGAGCAGGTATGGGAGTGGACCAATGGTAGCACGTGGGCGAGAGTGGGAGAGGGAGAGAAAGTAGAGAGAGAAAGGTGAGTTTAGTTGTATGGATCACACCCTATTGGCATATTCATCGCCCTGATGACGGAGGCAGTATGACCTCTGAAACGTTGGTTATCATCGACCAGACTACACAGCGCAATAACCCAGAAGACAGAAATCTTGATACTCACCGCTGTGAGAACCTCAAGTCTTACAATCTTTCATTTGCAGAATCTAACAGCAGTGGGAATGGACAAAGATTGGAAAGTTACGGCTGTCGACACTGACTCGGAAGGTCTGGAGTTCGTATCCAGCTTCGAACACAAACTACACCCCTTCTACGGGGTACAGTTCCACCCTGAAAAGAACTCCTTCGAATGGAAGGCGACCAAATACATCCCACACACTGCCAACGCTATTTTGGTGCAACAGTACTTTGCGAACTTCTTTGTAAAAGAAGGTAACGTTTTTCTTTCCCGCGTCTTTTTCTCTGTTCGCTGCTTTCATTCGTTGACCATTACAAACGCGGAGAGAGATAACTCGGTACTTCCCACATCGAAAACTGACCCACAGTCGATATCAACGACCTTCGATCAGATTACTGAAATAAAAGTCCCCTTTCACTGTCTTAAAATGTAACCGGCAACATCGAGGTCAGGAAACAAAGACAGTTGTCTTCATATGAGAATCACACTGCGGACAAAATGAATAATTAGTGAATGAATTAACAGTACGTGTTTTGTGATGTCAGGTAAATTATTCAACACAGAATGACGTAGTATTACAAAACGTGCACGTTGGCCTCCCAAAACTTATCATTCACGGTGTATATGAATCATTGTTATGGGCCATGATAACACAAACAGAAGACTTGCTCTGTTCTTACCTGAGAAATCACCGTAACTCTGTCGTACATCACCGGGTACTACAATAAACAAGTCAGTAACAACAGTTCACGTTTTGAGATTTAAGAGTAGCTGCGCTGTAAACTACTTAATATTACAAGACGACACCGCGTCATGACACATATCCTGAAGATGGACGCGATATTTTTCTCCGAAATGTTTAACACGGTGCCATCACCTAGAAGACCACTGCACACGTTCATGATTTCTGTGTATCACCTACACATAATGCATGGCCAAAAATAAACACGACTGTCGAAAAACATGACGTGCTGGCTTACGTACTAGAAATGACTCTGAAAGACCATGCTGTTTTTTTCTTTCGTGGCAAGAAAGACTTGAAGTGAATCCTTGTGGATGTCAAAAACGAACAAAACAAACTGTTTATTCATTAACAGCGTCGTTGTAGTCCACCTGCTGCTATTTGTGGCAAGAGAAATATATAAACACCAATAAACAATCCAGATTTAAGAGCGAAGCGCACGGGTCCTTAAAAGCTTTTACTTCCATTTCTCTCACCCCCCCATGGACATTTTCTCATTTACAAAACCGAGAGTTGTAGTACGACTATGTTTCGAAAGAATGTACTTCAAGCAATTTTTAGCACATTACTAGTGTGAAGAGTTTATTCAAATGTTTAAATTTCATCCAATAGAATGCATTTTTATTTTATAATTAGCGGGATAGTGTACGGTAGACGGAACAGCCACTACAGCAGGTGCATGGCTTGTGCACGTGGTGATTTCGAGTGCAGTACTGTGCTTTCCCAAGAAGAGTTAACGGGTGTCGGTGTTTTAACTGTGACTTCTTGAAGTTTAATTTGTTGTGAATGGATAATTTTGCTTCTCCCAAACGAACCCCGCGCGCGTTTAGCAAATATTGCAACGCTGCGGCCACAAGGGCATTCCTTCACTCTTATATCTGGAAGCAATGTAGTCAGAAACATGAGGGGAGGGGGGGATATGTGTAAAAGGCAAGGTGACTGATTACTTTAATCAGTCACCTTGCAGTAGATAAGGATGACACGCAATATTATTTCCCAGCGACAGTACGTCACTGATCCCTGTCTTATTTATTACGTCGGTTATGCCTTCAGCTTACATAGGACGTGCATTTGTTTTTGACGTAAATACGTCTGTAAGGAAGGGTCATTCGGCAAAAATGTGTAACGAAAATGTGTTACGAAAAAGTGTAACTGCATTGTTATGTTACCTAGGAAACGTCATCTGTTTACTCGGCATTGTTGTTACCTATAAAACATTACATTACATTACATTTTATTACATTACATTAAAATACCACAGACCCATTTTAAGCGTAACTAATTCAAGTTGAATAAGCAATGTCTTAATCAAACTTATCTCAATTGTAAAGCATGTATAAAGGAAATATTTAGAATAAAGCCAATATATAAACTTCCTTTCCGTAAAGACGTATTTACGTCAAATTCTCTGGAACCGTGGTTCCACTGACAACTTTTTCTTCTGTTCGCAAGACAGTGACGTAGACGAAACGCACAGTATTGTCCTAGGTACTGTAAATGACTTAGCTTAATGTATTTTGAACTGGAATACGTCGGATTGATCGGACTTCCTCATCGCCCACACCTTCACTGATGAAGATCAGGGTTCAGCTCCTCAGTCACCACAGTAAATCATCTGCTCACCCCGCCCTAAATGAATCAATGACCTCATTAATTACCTAAGTAATTCATATCTGTCTCTTTATGGAATGTCCCAACTTCCAATTTGTTTAATGTTTGTTCATAATTTGTCTTTGTCTTTGATTACAGCCCGAAAGAACCATCACCAATTTCCCTCGCAAGACGACGAGGAGGCAGCTTTGATTTATAACTATCAGCCGACGTACACAGGGAAGAATGATTCTACTTTTGAACAATGTTACTTCTTCAGTGACTGACATTGGTTCATTGTTGCGAATGAGGTCAAATGAAAGCCCGAATTTGAACAGTCCTTAACACAGATACCTGACTACTAATGTGTACTGTAGACAACAGCACAATGAAATGAACTAGTTATACACAATAAAATAAAATGTAAAAATATGTTTTAATATCCCGCATTCTATGAAAATAATTCAGAGCTGCTTACTTCCTCAAACATCAGGGCGGTGGAGGTAGTTTGCACCTCTGAAACGTCGATCAATTTCTACAAGACTGCCCGAACACAGTCATCTTAATACTCACCGCCGTGAGAACCTAAAAATCTCACAGCCTACTGCACCTCCAACGTCGGCCTGGACGCGAACTGTGGCAGGGTAACGGGGGAAACGGTTTTGGGCTCACATTCGAGGATTTCCGGTACGACATGAGAATAATTCTTGCGCAAGAAATTTTTCAGAAATATTTTGATTTTATCACTTTCTATGGATGTGAAACGTATTTTCGAACTCTGCGTGACACTACTGGACGATCAGATTAAGGGCGGTGAGATTGACGGAACATGTAGCACAGCAGAGAAGAAATGAGAAAAGCATAGAAAGTTTAGATGGCTGTCTACTGGGTTGTTGCGCCGTGTAGTCTGGTAGAAGTTTATCGACGTTTCAGAGGTCCTTGATGCCTCATTTATTAGGCCGATGCGTCCATCATCCGCCACGAAAACCTAAAATCCTACTGGATTAATTTGCCTTCGGATAATCAGTGACTGATTAAGAATGATCTTCGGTGTCCACCACCTGATCGACTATTAACTTCTAAAGAAATCTGTTGGGCAAATTGGCACTGGGATAATTATTTATACTAGTCCTTCGCTTTTCCCATATCAGTATTATTACAGCTTCGTTTTCTCTCTTGTATCTCATGGGGGATGGAAAAAAAATGGACCATTAGCGACTCTTTACAAAGAAGACATGGTCTCACCCCATCGAGACAATAACCAACATGTCACTCACATTGTCTCTTTATAAATTCCTTTCGGTTCTCAAAACAAGCTAAACAGCAAAGTAATAGCCCAAATTATTAACTATTATTTGGACAAGATTTGTCCTTAAATTATTAAATTTACGTAGTCGAACAAATGTAACGTGGCAATTGTACCATCAGAAATTTACTAAATTTTTATTTTAATGTACTATACTGTACTGCAGATGCACGAGTATATTTATAATTCTAATAAAATAGATCGTTCTACCACCCAGCGTTGAACAAACACAGTGTTTGTTCAATTGTAACGCGCAGTGAGACGATGTAACAACATGATTCACCTACTGTTCCATCTGATTCAACTAACATCAACCTTGGGCGAATGAAACTGCGAAATTAATTGCATCATATTGTCTAATGGTCGCTATAAATAACATACCTCAGCCAGAAATGTGTAGTGGGTCTCCGCCCCGCTACACAGCCTGATAATGTCCACATTTGAATAGAAAATATCATTAAAATACCAAGGAAAATCAAAATCCTGTTTAGCTACCAGCCCAATATATTTTTTAACATTTAACATTTACAATACATTAATAAAATATTATTCTAAAAGAATGTGGTTACAAGAACACACGTGCAAGTATTTTAATTTGCTGTGTATGTAACATAAGAGTCGTGTTCTTGAGGAACACTGCTCTTGTATTAATCTCCTTTTGCATTAAACCCTTTTTTCACAAAATTTTTTTTAGATGAACTGAGAAGATGCCATTAATTAAGACAGTATTTTATTACGTTCTGCCAAACTCGCGCATAGAAGAGGCCCCTCCCCCCCTTCAGCAGAACGCCCTTATTACGTCATATTTAGCTATTTTTCAACCTCTTCCGTGTATTTCACGGTCACCCAGTGTGTGTGCAATTGGTTCCAATGTAGGATGGAATAATACATTACGAGGGAATCGAGGCGCGAAAATAATTTCCCGCCAAAGTTACATGAATACTGGGGTTACCAGTTTCGAATGAACTTTAGTGAAAATTAAGCTTGAAGCGTACTTCCCAGTAACCATTGGAGGTTAACACAGGAGCCAAACAGATGTCTCTCATATTAAACGTGTTTCGATATCTGTTAAATTTCGTTATTTCAATTTAAAGTGTCATTGTCCAGTTACCCAACGTCGTGGTAGAATTATCGGTACTCCTTCTTTGTATTATAGACACCCCGGGTTCGATCATCGGCCCTGAGATAGACTAACCTGATAATTTTGTTAGTTTTCTCAGCAACTAGTGAAATTGTATTACATACGGGAATGATTAGAAATATATCGAACAGTTTTGTCAGAAATCTTGTAATATTTAAGACAGTAGGATAATATTAATCTATATCTCAAAGAATTTGGAAGGATGTTGATCAGATTCAAATGACTCAACAATACGAACAGTATGTTATGAATGACAAATTTTTTGGATTGCCATGGCAGTTTATTGAAAACGATTCATAAATCTTTTGGGGTCAAGTTCAATTTGCGTTACGAATTGTGTACATTTACCCAAATTTTCATTAAATTTACCTACTTAATTGAGCTGGTTTGTATGACGTTAATACCATGACTGGTTTAACGACGGTTTATCAACTGCATAGATGATACAGTTTTGAATGACTTGATGTTGAAGTGGGAACGATCCGGAGGGAAACTGTAAGGTTCTGAGAAAACACTAAACACTTTCAGATGGGGTCCTCGCTGGGTCTGAGTACGAAACAATGACTCGGTATTCAGCCGAACGTTCGGTAAAGTACCATGAGCGGGCGAGCTAGTATGCCAGCCGGCCGGTATCACAGTCTGCGTGGGAGTGCCTGGCACTCCATGGTGAACCTCCCCAGGCTTTATCTCACAGTCAGTGTGAAGCAGAATGGCGAATGTCGAGGTGGTGTTGCTGCTTGGGTTACTTGTTGGTGTGTCTGCCCTAAACAACAAACCGATCATAGGTGAGTTGTTACAACTAATTGTCTCCGTGGTACCAAAATTACAGCCTTTTATTGAACCCGAAAACTCATTATTGTGTTTACAAGTTCCCGCCAATGGACGTCATATTAAGCCAGCTGTCTCCACTCAAAAGTCCCAAGATTTTTTAAGATAAATTATTTGAAGATGGCGTAATTCGTACACCGACAATTTTGTACACTATACCTGGAAGGAAAATGCCACACGGGAGACGTGTATATCGATGGTATGAACGCGATCTGACTGTGAAACTTCAGCCTTGATCGAACTGATTCGTAGTATAACCCAATCAGAACCGGATTTACAGCCGGGGTTGGGGATTTGTGGTTATACTGCAAACATAATTTTTTTGTGTAATCAATTGATCGGTTTCCGGCAATGATTACATGGGCGTTATTCGCCGTCAAAAAGGAATTTTGATTTCATGTAAGCCCTGAACCTAACGATAGAATTCTGCGCACACTTTGACAAACCTTCGGGTTCCTTAGAATCAATTTCGAAACCAAAATAATATAAAATACGGCGACCCCCCGTGGTTTGGTGTGAGAAAAAACTGCTTTTTGAAATTTACCGGTACGTCATCGTGACTGAGATACTGCTGTGCCCGTCACGCTCGGTCGCCATATTTGTAAATATGCTTGTATTTTACTTGGCCTTCACAAAAGCTTACGTGAACGCGTACAGCAACGCGTTTTTGACAGAAAACATATCAAACAACGTTCTTATGGTTAGTACTGAACGTGTCTACGATTGGAGTGGATAAAAATGAGGCTTACGTGCATCGTTAGCGGAAATGAACACAAAAGCTTTCAAACTTGTCACGAGATTCACACAGGCAACTTCACTGGCCTTCAAATTCATTTAACGCATAGACAAACTTGTTAAGCCAGTGACACTACAGATACTTAAGTGTGTACCTGATATTAGTAATATGTACATTACTTAAAAGTATGAGGTTTGGGGCTTTTCGGCGTAGAAAAGTTAAATTGATCGCGGGGGTGCGACACGAAGTCAAAATGTCCCCCCTCTCCCCGAGATATGACGATTATTAATATTACTGCGAAGAATTTGAACCCCGAATATCATTAGGCCAGATTATCGTTAATGTAGGCCTGCGTTTTAGGTTATGTACCAATCAATTCTTTTCGAATATCCGCCGTCTTCCCTCTTTATCCACTTTGCGTATTATGTATCCGTGGTTTTTACGTATAGGCCTGCGTGTTTAGTGAAGGAACACAGCGTAAGTTCTCGTTAGTGTCGACAGCGGTTGATGTTTTCCTACCCACAAATTCTCTTGCCATTTTCAGTGGTTTTAAGCTACGCTGCTGTCTCGGTATGCTGTATTATACAGTGTGTTCCATTTTAAACGCAATTTATGCTACATATGACCCCCTTCACACAAAACAATGCGAAACCGATTGTAGTATTGAATTATTGTAGCCGTTTCACGTCATTGCAGGCACTTTCAGTAATTTCAACTGCTTTCCCACTCGATACGCATTTGTCAAACATCCTGTGTCCCGAAATTTTGTTACCAATGCCTACATTGTCTTAGGTATTTAGTGCTGAAAGCTTCACGAACATGAGACGATTTCTATGCGATGTAATACTACAGAAATATCACACGTTCTGCTCGTGAATTCGCCTATCTTCGCACATCACAGATTTTGCGCAACTGACGTGAGTAGCGGCCTAGCAACCAGGATCTGTAACTCGAGTGTCACGTGTTGGTTGAAGGACTTGCGGCGTTGGACCTGCTTATGATTTAATTTGTTACTTTTGTACATATTTATTGGGTTGTTTTGCGTTAATATGACACACTGTACAAAGCGGTTTACACATTCAACGACGCGCATTATTAAACAGGAAACACGCGGTTTTCTGCTACGGTTACCTGACGGAGTTGTGAGGAAAAACGAATTTGTCATATCTGGACCACAAAGGAAGAAATAACAGTTAATTAACACGACGTAGAACCGTCTCAGTTTGGAGCGACGCAATTTCGTCTGAAATGTTTCCGAAGGATTAAATGGGCAAAACATGTAGCATGTAGGGAAACGAGATGTATTGAAAATTCCGGCTAGGAAGACCTCAAGGAAAGAAATATCTTCTGAAAGATTTTTATTCTTCTGGTGCAGTATGTTACATACGTCGAAGGTTCGTCACCGTTAATAGAACAGCCGATCAAAACTAAAGTAGATTTAAATTTTCAAAGTAATTTTCTTTAAGATCTGTTGGAATATTTTTGTTTTCGTGTCTTGTTCCCCATACCTGCTAGTTCCATCTTGTCGCTTGTTGCCTGTACGTGCATATTCACTACAACCCACCGTGAGGAATATTTGAGACGCAATTTTTCTGAATGTGAATCCGACGAGCTAATTTACTGGGTACAGAATTTCAAATAGGAATGAATATGAAGAGGCTTCAAGGTCGAAGTAAATATGAAAATAACACATAAGTTACATTTAGCACAGTCAGCTTACAAAAGATCTTTACATATGAATTAATGCTATTATGAACTTGCAAAGTGGTCGAAGTTCACGTTACATCTCGTTTTATTGAGTGTAATTTTTATATGACTATTGTCTAGAGGGTAAAATAAGTCTTATAAATATTATAAACAAATCTTTTCTTTTAGGAGATTTTCAAGTAAAGTCTTTCGAATGCGGTACATGACTAAAGTAATCCTTTGGTACTTGTGACTTCTGTTTGATTTAGGCTAAGGACTTTGGATGATGAAATTCAT
Organism: Zootermopsis nevadensis; assembly: GCF_977971745.1. NCBI lineage: Eukaryota > Metazoa > Arthropoda > Insecta > Blattodea > Termopsidae > Zootermopsis > Zootermopsis nevadensis. Next base: position 1,983,599 of record NW_028259160.1, read on the forward strand.
CGCATCCATTTTCCTTGACAGACGAGTTGACAAATGCTCATGTGTAAACACGATGAGACAAACAAGCGATCACGCCAAACGTGTTCAAAATACTTACGTAACGGAAAGTGTTAACTGAGTTTGTAAGTGTTTACATTGCTACAGTGTACACCCGAAGGGCGAAGCGACAGGATGCTTTAAAGAACCGCGTAACGAGGTCTCCGTAATTGTGCTTTTAACAAAATATCAGATTATCAAGAAGGATGAGATTGTGGTTATGTAGCCCGACAGAGATGAGAAATGCGTACAAAATTTTGGTTGACAAGCCTTAAATTTAGAAACCACTTGGAATACTTGGGCGTGGATTGGAGGATAATATTCAAGCGAATCAGAGAAACTAGGACTGGCTCTGTTTAATGTGCGAGCAGTCAGCCATTAACTTTCGAACTCTCACCAAACACACCACACAAATTCTGATTTCGATTGAATTACCTAATCTCTTATCTGCGTAGTGAACTTGACATGTGATTAAGCGCATTTCAGTTTATCCAACAGCGAATTCTTGGAAATGGACACTTGAAACGAATATCCCGAAACAAAATTGCTTCTCTAGCAGTCAAAGCAAAACACACGAGTTTGACACAGGGTCTAATTGGATACTGGGTAAATATTTTGCGTCATACAGAACAAATCTTGTCTTTCACGTGAATGGTTGACTTCCACTGAGGATTCGCAAAGTTACTGGAGGCCCCAGTATGTTTTTGAGCGTAATAATTCGTTCCCCACATGGGCCAAATCACGGAGATGAGTTTGGCATGCAGAACGTATGCGAATGGTAAGGAATGCACACAGAAATTTAATCGGAGAACATGTAATCAAAGAGACCATGTGGGGACAAATAAGCGTTGTTTGAAGTATCTTCAGGGTCTTTTCTACATGGAATTTTTCTTTAACAATTCGTTATGGATTCGAAAGAATTTGGTCGTGTTGTTTTAGTATAATAGGACAATACCAAAATATCTTACCAGAGGGACAGATTTACCATTAACTCCTCAACGTGGCCTGTCTCGTAACAAAGTAATCTCTCTGGGTAAAGGTACTGATGCAATATTCTGGCATTTAAAACAAATTCGGAGAAGGTTTTATTTAACGACGTTTTTTCAACTCTGCGTTGATATGTGAATGGCAATCTTTTGTAAGGCAAACATTACTGACAAGAATATCCAAACTTATTCTTTTCATAATTCAATTATTGACCACCAACTGTCAATGTTGTGAAAGATTATAAATTTATTGTATCATGAATTTGTTGCAAATTTTAGTTTCGAGTCATTGTCAGGTACATATTCAGTTTTATCTACATTTCTAGCCCACTGTCCTTAGTGACAGCATCTTATATTCTGTAAGACTTGAGGTTCTCACAGCGGTGAGTATGAAGATTTCTGTCTTCTGGGTTGTTGCGCTGTGTAGTCTGGTCGATGTTTACCAACGTTTCAGAGGTCATACTGCCTCCATCATCAGGGCGATAAGTATGAAGATTTCTGTCTTCTGGGTTGTTGCGCTGTGTAGTCTGGTCGATGTTTACCAACGTTTCAGAGGTCATACTGCCTCCATCATCAGGGCGATAAGTATGAAGATTTCTGTCTTCTGGGTTGTTGCGCTGTGTAGTCTGGTCGATGTTTACCAACGTTTCAGAGGTCATACTGCCTCCATCATCAGGGCGATAAGTATGAAGATTTCTGTCTTCTGGGTTGTTGCGCTGTGTAGTCTGGTCGATGTTTACCAACGTTTCAGAGGTCATACTGCCTCCATCATCAGGGCGATAAGTATAAAGATTTCTGTCTTCTGGGTTGTTGCGCTGTGTAGTCTGGTCGATGTTTACCAACGTTTCAGAGGTCATACTGCCTCCATCATCAGGGCGATAAGTATGAAGATTTCTGTCTTCTGGGTTGTTGCGCTGTGTAGTCTGGTAGATGTTAACCAACGTTTCAGAGGTCATACTGCCTCCGTCATCAGAGTATGAAGATTTCTGTCTTCTGGGTTGTTGCGCTGTGTAGTCTGGTCGATGTTTACGAAAGTTTCAGAGGTCATAATGCCTCCGTGATCGCCCTGATGACGGAGGCAGTATGACCTCTGAAACGTTGGTTAACATCGATCAGACTACACAGCGCAACAACCCAGAAGACGGAAATCTTCATCTTATATTCTCTCCCAACAATCTAATAACAGAATAAATATCTTCCTCCTACCCGGAAGAAAGCCGTCTTCATAGTCTCCTGTTTAGTTTAGGCTAATGCTTGTCGTGTTTGTTTTCAGGTGTTCTGTCACAGGAACTCGACACAGAAATACAGAATAGCTACGGAAACAACTACTATACCGGATACATCGCGGCCTCATACGTCAAATTTCTGGAAAGCTCTGGGTCACGGGTCGTACCAGTATGGTAAATTCAGTATTCCTGAAGTGATGTATACGTTTTAAGAATTGAAAATGTATTCCCATAATTCCGCAGAGGTTTAATCTTCTCTGATCATCTCTGTATGAAGGAAGCCCCCAGTCGGGCGTAATAATGTACCTCTGCAGACATGTCTTCGTTTTAAATTCAAGCGCTGAAACATGCAGTCAGCGAATCGCCAACTCCAAAAAGTAATTATCTCAAATATCAAACGGCAGCGTGCTCTGCAAACACGTGACAGTCGGCCAATGCTGATTTGAGGGATCTTCAAATTACAGACTTCGCATGTATTTAAGACCAAAATTACGTGCAAACACGCAATAGTTGGGCGCGACCAGTCTGCATTAAATCCATTTCGCCACCTGCAGCTTTCCGTATGTAAGGTTGCATATATCACACAACCATTACAAATTCACCTTGAAGATGGCAGTTGCTTTGCTTATCGAAAGCCTAATTTTAACAGTAAGCTTTTCACTTATCTTTTTTATCCTTTTATTTTCATGTCTCGTTAAATTTGGAACAAGAATACAACAAGCCGTCTGATAGGTTTAACCAAAATTTGCTGTGGAGGAGAATGTACCTGTTACCTTGGTTTGGGTGTCAGACTAGCTAGCGTTCGCTTGTTTACGTGCAAGCAATGAGCTTTCCGTTTAAGAACACGTTTCCGGACTTTGTGTTAAGAACGAATGACAGCTCCCTGGAAGTGTAGTAATGGTCTAACGCAGTGGGACCAGTCTTTCAATACTATTTATATTTTGGGTTAATACAAATCGTATCGTTTTAGCTATGTCATTGAGAACAATTTATCTCAAAGATAGGTCATGGCTATGGAAAGGACTTAACGATAATATTTACACGATAAAATAGTGCAGTAGTAAGAAAGAATTAATGATTTTACAAATTTAGGTGTTCTATGTTTACTTCAACTGTCAGTGATAAACTGAGACTTCAAAGTCACTAATAATTGGGTTAAGAATGAGTTAGTTTCATGGCTGTCTGTTACCGGGGTTCGATTTCCGGCAGAGACAATTTTTTTCTGTTCTCCACAGTGGTTGTACACCCCACACAGCCTCCTGACCAATAAGCAAAGGAGGGATTACTTTCTCTGGGGTATAACGGCCATGGTGTGAAGTCGGCCACTCACCTCCATCGACTGTCTACGTCTTCATGGCTTTAGGCTAGTTTACTTTTACACAAACCTTGTATTTTGAGGATAACGAAATACAGGAGTTTGCAATGATTCATCTGTTTCTGACCTGCACATACCCGATTTTTTTTTATTAGTGTTCTGTCTGACGACAGGTCCATATGAACAGGATCCTTCCATCCTTTTCTCGGACTGGGACCTGTTCATATACGTTCTTGGCAGATGATCCAGAAGTGGTTTGCCATTGCCTTCTTCTGTGTGTGAATGGAGTAATTGTTGGGATGCCACGGAGAAACCGGGGAAGCCCCCGGAGGAAAACTCCGTGTTGCCTAGACCACGGCCTTGCCCAACACAAGTTATAAATTCGGGCACCGCCGGGAATCGAACTCGGGACCCGATACAAAATTTAATTAATAATTTTACATATAAAAGGTACCATTGTCAGAAACTTTTGAACTTCGACTATTTATTTCTACTTCATGAGATTTACAATAGTATTTCTTTCAGGACAAACCAGAGCACACAGTACTACGAGTATGTCATCAGCTCACTTAACGGGTAAGTTTTCATGACACATTGGTTTATACGTGGTGACGAGACGGTCTCGGACGTTGCGAAATTGTTTTTGATGATATGCGTGGTGCTATTAGGTTCGTCAGATGCTGGGAGCATGAATCCACTCCGAAGATACTCTAAAGTATTTACATGCAATTCACTTCTGGAGATACGAACAAAATTTGTCGAGGGAAATCTAAGGTCTTGTAGTATTCTAGACGGAAAACCTGAAGGGCAACGACGGAAGGAGGATATAGACTAGAAGAGAGGATTTAAAATGGAACTTGTGAAAGCGTGTACTGGAGCTGTCTTGCTTAAGGTATGGAACAGTGACGGTCTCTCGTGAGGACGGAAATTAACTTTAGGTTTAAGAAACGGCATGGGAGTTTTATAGTAACAGCGATTATTATAAAGTACTTTATTCTATGCACGTGAATACCCGTCTAATGAAATCCCTACTTTATATGGAAAGTTTATAAACCCTTCTTATACAGCGCAGCAGGTAAATGAAAATTGAGTCCAGCTCGTCAGCTTGATGGGGTTCTGGCAAAGAACCTCGCTGTAATTTACACGACCATAATGAGTAGTTTTATGTGAAACTCGGTTACTTCAGCACATGGCTTAAAATATTCGTAATGCAGGGTATGTGAAGGGAGGGGCCATGTAAGATTTGAGGTAATCACAAACGTGAGGGCACGGATGGTAATTTGCGCTGTTGCGTCTGTATCTTAACTGTTCGTCTACGTGTCGGAGAAACATGCTGCCTCCGTCTTCGGAGTGAAGTAAGGAGTGTTGGAATTTGAATGATTTATGTAGAGTTAGAAGGTTCAGGCCAGGGGAAATGGTCAGTCTGAGCCATTGGTTGACGATGTGGAGATAACGCCAGATCCAATAACAAAGACATTTGCAGGGCACCGCATTTAAATTCTGGATCAGGAGAGAGAGAGAGGAAAAAAGTGATAAATGTATTCGGCTATAAACGTAAAACACATAGATGAGTGAAAACTGCAAGTTGTCCCATATTTTTTAGAGTAGAATTTCGTATCTCTGTGATTCCTACAGATTGCTGATACCTGGTGGAGCAGCTCCGTTCACAGCCACTGACGGATACGCCAGTGCTGGTTGGCAGCTGTATAAACTGGCTGCCAAGAAAAATGATGCCGGAGTCTACTTCCCCGTGTGGGGGACCTGTCTGGGGTTTGAACTCTTGGCTGTTCTCTCGGCAAACCGGACAGATGTCAGGAATCTGTGCGAGGTTATCGATATTGCACTTCCACTTACTTTCAAGCCAGGCAAGTTAACGCACGGGTCACGAAGGCGGCTGTGAAGTCATTGGAGGAAACTCAAAACCAATATATTAATTAACTAAATGAGTGGAACAGAATCGTCCTTTCGTAAGTTGTTTCTTGTGTAGGATGAAACTGGTGAGGTCCAACAAGTGGAAAAACAAATTTTCTTGTCCATTTCCAGGTTGATCACGATGATTCATTAATATTTCCACAATAATCCAGCATTGGTTTTTGTCCGAAGTCAGTTGAATCCAACCCACACGCTTCAGCACCCATTTAACATTCTTCCCCATCTACATCGTCTTTGATTTCGTCTGCGTAATAATGTTGAGTGAGGTGTACAAGTTACGAAGCTTCTATTTATGTAGCTTGTCTCCCATTACTTTCTCATCCACATTCTCCAAGACCACTCATCCGCGTCTCCCTACATCACAGGCCAAGTCACTGCCCAAATTTTTGTTGTGCATTTTAGTACTGTATCCTCTCTTCTTCGCGTCCCGTAAATAGGGAATCAGCTCCCTCCTACACTTCCTTATTTCCGGAGCAAAGTCCTCGTCTACGCTTAATGTGGAGCCACTCAGGTGCTTAGTGTTCCTGAGTACCCCTAGCTTAGACGCGAACGTGGTATATTTAACCAATATCGGAAGCTCACATCTCCTTCGACCCAGCCGGCCTACGTAATCGATGTTCCCTTTCGGGATCTCTAGTTTCATCGTTTGCTGCCGTTCCCCCCACTCTTTCACAACCTGGTTGATCTTCTCATAATCACTGATAACTTCATTTATTGACGCTCTTAGCGTCTCCAATTTCTGTCCTAATTCCTTCGTCCCATTCCTCAAGTCACCTATTTCTTGGTTGTGCTTCTCCAGAAGCTCCTTGATAACTTTCGTCTCCCAAGCTTGGTTTTTAACATGGGATAAGATCTGGTCGATCTTGTCCTGATCGGTTGGCGGCCCCGGGTTTGGTTCAACTCCTCCAATCACCAGAAGAGTAGCTAGTACCAGACCCAGAAACCACGTCTGTTGCCCTGCCAACTCAACTTTCCAGCTCCCTTCCTCGTGCATCCTGCAAACGCGCCAATTCTGGCCCTGTAACTTTCTAACGTGACATCCATCCTTTCTTGAGCTGTAGAAACACGTCCGCTCACCTCCGTAGCTACAACTGAACTCCATTTTAGTACTGATTCAAGAGGCATTTGACAGTAACAAATGCTCTGTGTAGTTTATTACATTAAAAGCCTGAACACACCATCAGCGATTTATAACTTACGAAATCTGCCGTAAAACACAACAAGAAATTTTAACTGTCCCAAGTACACCAACTTTACCAGTCTTCCATTGAAGTTGTTACTACTTCAGTCTACTCTTAACAGTGCCTAGTAGTCGAGACGCCTGGGAATACCGAAATGGCAGCGTGCTCTGAAGCACAGGCCGACTTTGCCAAATGCAGACACACATTTAGGACGTTCAGTTGCTCATTTGTTTATACTTTCATTTCGGGGACTTTATGTTTAGCGCTGCAAATCCGGTAGTTGGTTCCTGCCCGTTTGTTTCACGTGCCAGCCTCCTTCGTCCTAACTTTGTTGCGCAAATCGCAGGAGATTCGACTTGCTCGGCTTCTTCTGCAAGGAGATTTAAAAAAAACCAAAGGGAGCATACTGGAGAACATGAAAGATGTTTGGTTCTATGAAAGACTTTACTCGTCATGTAATATTAATGGTTAAATTAAATCATGAAGCTGGGCTATAAGAAGTGGCTGAAGGAATATATTTCATTCAGACGACCCAGGTGTGGGGTTTACAAAAAAGAGCTCTTGTGGATTCAACTGGCTGAGGAGATGGTGCTGGGACAGGTTTTGTGATCACAGTAATGGACGTTAAGGTTTCATGAAACACCGTTCATTACTTCATCAGCTCAATAACTCTTTATGACTTTTGTAGGCGTTGACAAAGAAGCATGTAATTTTCCTATTGCAGATTACCGGAGTAGCAAACTTTACAAAGAAGACGCAGATGGCGTTCTGGAAATACTGGAGAAGCAAAACGTGACGTTCAATTCTCACCACAGGTGCATCACAGAGGAGGTTTGATTCTGGACATATTCTCTTCCAATTACGATGATTTTATTAAGAGCTCTGTCTATTACCCTATTCGCTCACACGTCCTTCGACTTTGTCTCCTCCCATGATTATCTTTGTGGTTTTTTTGAGATTCAGGGAAGAACATAAAAACAAATAAGGGAAACATACAGCAATTATGAACGGTTCAAATTCTCAGAATTTTTTGACCTAATAGTTTGTTTTGGACAGTGATACGCTTTTGGGACCCGCATACTTTATGAGATATTTGCACTGAATTTCCTTCCAGAAATTGAAAGAATCTGGTGTGGCAGATCAGTGGCACGTTCTATCAGTCAGCAGACACAACGGAAGCGAATTCATATCCAGTTTTGAGCACAAGAAATATCCGTTCTACGGCGTGCAATTTCATCCTGAGAAGAATGCTTTCGAGTGGAAGATCGAATCTATTCCTCACTCAGCCGGCGCCATATTGGTAGAACAATTTTATGGGAATTTCCTGGTCAATGAAGGTAAAACCCCAACATGTTTTAATTGGCATTGGTGGAAAGTTGGAACTTTGGTTTTTCTCATGTCGGGAATCTTTGATAAGTAAATGCGCATGCCAATTGGAAAGGATTCTTTATAGTTCTCTTCAAATATAAGGTGATAAACAGAGTCCAGAAAATAAATAATACTAATTATATATAGGTCCTATGTGGATTGCACACGTCCAATACGATTGTAATTACGTTTAAAAATAAGGTTCAATTTATTTTATTAAATTTACTACACTAACATCACACACTAAAATGTGTACTGTATAGAAACATATATATATATATATATATATATACACACACATATATACATACACACACACAACACTAGGCACAATCCCCCCCCCCCCTCAAAACGCGATCTATCGAATGACACCCGTTTTCTTACGAAACACGTATTAAGTGTTGCTTGATGCCTGTTTTATACATTAAAAGTCTCAAGGACTTACATTGGGGTGAGCGGGTAGGCCACAGTCATCGTTCTGCATGAATTGCCCATACGTTTTTTTCGTCTGGAGTCTTAAAAAAATATTTTAACACAACTTTTCGGAATTTGTTACGTCAAAAGCGAAGTGGCCATATTAACTTTCATTCCGTTAAAGTTGATTCATGAGCGTGAGAATTTTCGCTGGATAAGTATCAATTGTTTTGACTGTTTACATAAACCACAAATGGCCAGCTACAGAGTTTGTTTTGCGGGAAGACACAGCCTGCTGACCTCATAAAAATACTTTCAATATTAAATTGTATGTTTATAATTTAACGCGGCCTTTTTATTAGAAATTTATATGTATTGAAATTGGGCCGTTAACGCCCCGAAACAAGTTTCTGACCCCCCCAAGAGACTGCTGCTCCCACTTTGACGAAGGATGTTTCGCCAGTAGCATTATCGCACATTTTATAACATTAACACAGTAATTAGCATAAAAATAAGTACACGTACCTTAGATGACGTCATTTCTGCACTAATTGTGTTGCAATTTATTTTTGCATATCCAAATGATTATCAAACGTCTGGGTCTAGTGGTTATCGCTCCTAATTCGTAAATGTGAGTTCCCAGGTTCAGATCTTGGTGCAGAGACCAGCTAACGTTATTGAGGTTTTCGTGGTACATCCAGTCAGACCACGTGATGGTACCACGACATATCGTCTCCAGTTAATTCACTAGAAGTCTTACCATTCAGCATTGCGAAATCGAGTTTCTGAAAGTGTCACTAACTAAACCACACATAGATAAAGAATACGTAAGGGAACATTCAATATGTTTCGAATTTTATGACGTATGATTTAAATCCGTATTTTTCAGCTCGGAAAAACAATAATTCCTTGTCCAGCGTTAAAGAAGAGTTGGAAGCAGTGATCTATAACTACCCCGCGACATACACAGGAGATAATACTGTCTTCGAACAGAGTTATTTCTTCACAGATGAACAGCAAGTGTTTACCCCAGCTACAACAACAACAACAACTACGACGACGACTACTACAACCACAACTACTGCTGGTACAACAGCTAAACCCACTACAACAACTACCACAGACACAACTACAGCTGAAACGGGCACTGAACCCAATACTGAAACAACAGGCATCACATCTGCCCAGTCACATGACAGACAGAGCGCCGCGTCTGCGCACAACTCTTTACCTTACGTCACTCTGTGCGTCACAATGTTCGTGGCTTGGGTGGTGAAACAGTAGTGTGAACGGAATTAAACTTTTTAAGACGCTGATTTCCAAATTGGGTTCTGTTTACGCCCCAAGGATCCACTTGTAACAAACAAAATACTTTCATACTGGGAAAATGGATGCTGTTACTATCTTGAGATGCAGCTCTTTACTATTATTTACTGACAACTCGGAAAATATGCAAGTTGTGAAACAAAAGTATCTATAAATGTATAAATTGACATTGTTCGTTTTGTTTTTCACGTAACAAAAGCAAGTTGTTTCTGTCCTCCTAAAAACGGTCTTTGTAGTTTCGGTACGAGGTCCCATTACCACGTTTTGAGCACTAGTGTGTTCGGAAGACAAAGTTTTGGGCACTGTCCTAAGTCGTTAACTATAATAATTTTTCAAAACTTCTCATATACTTACCCTAAATTACCGTCAAACTGTGAAGAGGTTAGTGTAGGAAAAAATATTGCATAGTCAGTTTTAAAGACTGAAGTTCGTTTTTACTAATAGTTTTTCCAAAGAATACATATTATAGTGATAGTTTTCGTGTAACAGAAACTATTCACCTTGCGCGCAATATTAAATATGACATTTGGCGAGTATGCTAGCGGCAGGGTGTAGTCTGACCTTCCCGCTATGCGCACGCAGCGTCTGAAGTCTTAGCGGCACATCTGCCATCTGTTAAGCAGCCCATCAACGTACGAGTCTGGCTCGGCGAGCTTGATTCGTGAGCCGGGCTCGGATATATTTCACCACACGTGCATAGCAGACTCGGCTCGTGACACCCCACTCACAAACGAGTTTGGCTCGATGGAACCCGAGCCAATGCGGACTCGTACGTGGATGGGCCGCTTTAGACCAAATGTACTGTGGTTTAAATGACGAATTTGGTATTAAAATCTGCAGTAACATTAATTATAATGGAACTCTGACGTTATATCCTGAAATTTCTTTGAAAACGTGGGGAATGTTTAAAATAACGTGATATGTGTTGTCTTTTCAAGTTTTAATGTCAGAGATCTTTGAAATGCGGTGTTTTAAACTCTGAAGTGTTCCTGATTATATTTCCAATTAACTGTAAGATATAACCACAATTTTGTATTATAAGAACGTGTGAGAAGCTGTATTAAAGTGTTCAGTAGGATTGTATACAAGTCTGAAACAAGTAAAATATAATAATTTTTGACAATTTATAATTTGTACTCTTTCCTCTTACCAATACTATGGTAACTAAGCTGACTCATTTCTTAAATTAACTGTCGATGTAAAGAGCCTGGAGGTCACGGTTCCAAATCTCAGCCCAGAGACCCGATATAATTGACCACTTCTTTCAGCAACGTCGCGTTAATTGGTGAAGGGAAGCTGAAATGTCGGGGGGGGGGGGGGGGATCAAGATGTCTGTCAGCCTGAGGATGCCTAATGAAACTTATAAGAAAAAAAAAGAACGTCCAAGTTCGACACAATCGGAGGCATTTTAATACAATGACTTTTGCACTGCACTGAATTTTATGAACCAAAGGGACAACTCGTGTTAACCACTAGCAGTGCACGCACGCGCCAGTGCTGCAGCCTAAAGGTAATAATTTCACTGAGTTATCTGTCGCTTCGCGGTTTTCCCCCACCTCCCACGTGTGCATTTCATCCTCTAACCATCACAGTCTTTTTTTTTTTCCAAGAAAGATACAGAACTCTCATGAATACGATTAAACGATCCTTGAATCTTAGGAAATATATTTGGAGATGGAAAAGTCTAACCAAACTAACAAAATCCCCGACAGTAATAAAACTAAAACACAATGTTAGCTCCGAAGCACGACAGACACAATCCTGTGGCAGTTTAATTAATCTCTGTACTCCAAATACGATTTCTATAACATCTAACTTAGGGCCATTTCACACGAGGCTCAGTGAGCTGCAGATCGAGCCAGTCTAGCCAACGCATTTATACGGGAGAGTCACATTGTGGGGGGAAACACTCAATTAAGTTGTTTGTAATAGGTACTATTTATAATATTTATGCTCTAAAATATTAATATTACTTCAAGTCGCAACATGATTTGATGAACGCTGCTAATACACTGAAAATATGTTGCTGGAGGGACTGAGTGAAGTTGGTAACTCTAGCGGAGGGTCATGTAAGCCGAACTCTGAATTGCTTATAGCCTCCGTAAGATCCGCATACCGGCTCAGCGAGCCGCTCACTTGAGCGGCTCACGAGCTCACGTGTGGAAGCAGGCTGAGTGTTACCCTCCCCCTGCCTTCCCAGAATTACGAAAGACGTGCGAGACGCTGAACAACGCACACTTGAAGTTCGGTTATCGGTGTGACGCACTTCCATTTCATTAATTTTTTCATAACTTCTGTGTTTCTACCCGCACAGAATGAAACTGAAAGGAAACACGTGATTTCATATCACATGGCTCCAACCCCCTTTGTTTCGATCTTTATGACATAAATCTACAAGCAAGCGCTTGGTATGTCTTCCAAAGAACAACCACGAGTTTCAGATCGATTTCTCTCGACACAAACGACAATCACTGCTTCGAACAATGTTTCTTAAAACAGTCCGGGTTCATAAGTTGTGACAGAGAGTTCTGCGAATTTAATGGATTGTACTCGTTTATCTTTACGCTGTATTGCTGTAATTTTTAAATGTATACATTCTCTCTATATTCCAGCTAGTATATATTATACTTAAAATGCATGGGGAAATTCTGGGGAGGAAGGCCCTTGACACCCGAAAAGTTTAAACAATTTTTTAGCGATTTAACCACTGAATCCTTCACAAGTGCAAATTTTTAACCTTTACTGTTTCACGAGGGTGTGAAAGTAGGTCTGTTAAGTTAAAGGACGGATTTCAGCAAGAGTGTTTTAAAACACAGCTGCAGAATTTTTGGATTAATGACAGATGAAGGCGGAAGGACAAACTTTGTATAATTTGTAACAACAAATTAGACTTAAATGAAAATTTATGATGACATGTTTCGACAGGCAGTTATTTGTTTGTGTTAAAACTACATTTCCATCAGTTTCTCTTGTGGTATATGCAATTGTGATAAAAAATACTGTTTATTTCAAATAAAACTGTTTATTAATATTATTAAAGTTGTTTGCTGCTCTGTGTATCCCACTATATAAAATCCTAACAGGGCCTATGTTATATTTCGAGTTTGTTTGACTAGCGCTCTGTAATTTCTCTCACTTCCTTTAAGAAGCTCCAAATATTAAAATTAAAACGTGTGGGCGGAGAGAGCCAGTCTGGAGGCAGTCTTGAAAGAGAGTCCTGTCTCTTGCGAGAACTGAAACCAGGTCGGTTAGGTCACTGCCAGTCACGCAGAGATAGAGCTCAAAAATTTATGGTCGCCCCTGACGACAGGAAAATTTCAACTGGCAGCTAATTTTGCACTTTTTACGTTCCGGAAATGGCTTTTGGGGAAGCAGGTGCAATTTCATTGCACGATATTTAACATCTATCTTGTGATACTGCCCAGAAAATTGGCGTATGAATTAAATCCTTTCGGCTTGTCAGACTAGCCTAAATTTTCAAATTTTCTGAGTGTCCAAACTCCCTTAAAAATTCTCTGAGAAGAAATTATTTTCTGGTTACAAGTTTTCGAAAAATTTTCGATCCCTGCAAATACGTACCTTGGCTCATAATTTATTTTTAATGGATATTAAAGTGGTCAATACTGCACTTGATTCCTCTGATAATGATCCGGGTCCATTAACTCTAAAGTACAAAACTGATCTTGAATCACATAAGCAGATAATCGAAAAGCCATGCCCACCAACAATATAATATTTATCGATAGCTGCAATTCAATATATTTATAACGGATTAAAAAACACAAAATACCGATGTGACTATACAACACCCCACGCAGGTCACGCCATATTGTAACCTGCTCGCGCCAGACCGTCAGTTGTTTTTAAAAAGTCGAAATGCAAGGATTTCTTTCTCACAAATGCAGCGAGTGTTTGTTTCGAACTCTACCTGCCAGCCAGACAAATCGACAGTATCTCGTCTGGTGAATCGATTCCGTGACATTTCCAACACTTAATATAACCTTGTCTTTTGTTTTCTGCTCTCGATGTAATTTATTTTTTTGACAAATAGAATATATATTTTATTTTAATATTTTCCGTCAAATCACAATTTTAATAAGATAATAAAATATAAAATATTTAAAATATCATTTCACGTTCCGCATCGAATGATCGATTTACAAATTGGAACGTCTCTTACGACATGTTTCGGTTATATTTAACCGTCCTCATGGTATAAATTAGATTGGTAAATTTAAAACTCGAATTACAATCATTTACAATGTTATGCAGTTTATTGAAATGTTCTTATCAGATTACTCTTATATATTAGAATGAATAGAATATATGTTATGTGACTTTTCAATCACTATGTATTACCATGGTCAGTTTTCAACTGGGCTGGTCCACGTGTGTTGAAGTAATTCTGCCACGTGGGGATTCCCCGTACCTTTCTCAAGACATGACCCAAGTCTCTCTGGTAGAAAGAAACGACGTCACTGGTGACGTAACTCTTCCAAACAAAGCACGTGCTACTGATTCAGGTGCAGACACGTCGTTTAGGATCGCACCTCACACATAGCTGGGAAACTTTTTATGAAAAGCATCTTCTGCACTGTTGCACAAATCTTTCCAAAAATGATTAATACACAACATCGTTTTTGTTTATTCTTAACAATTTAGTTTTATTTATAATTTGTACGTTTACATATAAATCATCATCAGCTCTTATGAATTACGCCTTATGTCTTCTTTCAAATCAGAATTACTAAAGAAATTACTAACCAGTTCTCGACATTTGGCAGGACTCCCTAGAGGGGTGATCAGCCCTTCACAAGGCTTCTACCTACGCAAGACAACACAACACGAAAAGACGAGGACAAACATCCATGCCTTGAGTGGGATACAAACCCGCGATCCCAGTTTTCTAGCTGCCCAGTCTTAAGCCCTTATTCTACGCGGAAACTAAGATCGGCATTGAAAAACATTTTGAAAAAAAATACCGATCATGATGGAACGTTTTACGTCTTTTTCCGTTGACCATTTGTTTCTACGATCAATTTCACTATCATGCTCATGTACTCCAGGTAACGGAGTATTCCGATTGGAAAAGTATATCGAAGGCAAAAACTACGCAGTGGCATAACTGTTACACTTTTATTTCCAATTGCCTTAATTTGTTTTGTTTAATGCTGAATTACGTCCATTTAGGGAAATATATTTGACTAGGAGAGTCCCGCGCATGCTTCGGACCGGCGATACGGAATGTGCGCTGGTTCGAGTCTCGGGGGAGAAGAAATTTTCTCATGAGATTTTCGACCAGTGTATGGGACCGGTGCCAACCCAGCATCGTGAGGAAATTGGGGAGCTACAATGAGTAGCGTAATCCGGTCAGGAAAACTAGCAATGGCTGGGGGTTCGTCGTGCTGACCACACGTCACCCTATATCTGGTTGGATGATCGTGAACGTGAGGCCAGCAGTCAAGCTAGTCGACTTTGGCTCTCTGGAGCTGTTACGCCACGGATTTATTTATTTTTTTATTTGACTAGGAGAGAGATGTTTTCAGCGGTAAAATTACTAGCACAAGACCGATAGTGAAAGTGTGTGTGGGTGACGACTACTTTAACAGCCAGAGATCACGGTCTAAAGGAAAGTATTGTGCCCTTAAGATTCATGCGGTGTGCTTACAACTTAGCTGAGTAACATTTCAAGAAACTGAAATTATTGTGGCATCATTGACCACTACATGTGTAACGCGACCTTTAAATGGGGCCGGTTGTACTATATATTCGACCCAGTGGCCCAGTGCTATATTTGGAATTTTGTGACACGTATCAGAGGTGTAGGGGGTGGAGGGACTGGAACAGAATTCCACGTGGAGCCTCCGTGTTGCACTGCATGTAGGTCATTGCACTAGAGGACGACGACCCATTCAAAAACTCTGGTCTGACGTCATAGGTAAAAAGGACCAATAGGACGCTAGAGTTACGATGTTGAAGGGGGTTGGATCTGACCTCGTTTCATTCATTAGTAGAACTTTGGGGTCATCCACGCGGCTAACTAACGTCATTTGTTTGTGCATGGTACCTTGTGATGCGTGGTGTGGTATCCCTTGATTTAGCAGGAACCAAAGATTATTAATCCTGACAGATGGTTCAGTT
Organism: Zootermopsis nevadensis; assembly: GCF_977971745.1. Taxonomy (NCBI): domain Eukaryota; kingdom Metazoa; phylum Arthropoda; class Insecta; order Blattodea; family Termopsidae; genus Zootermopsis; species Zootermopsis nevadensis. Next base: position 1,999,524 of record NW_028259160.1, read on the forward strand.
TTAGACCGTGGTTGTAGGATTTATATACGGCACAATACAGAGAATTTCGAAAAGCACTTTCATAACTGAAATCAACTCAGCAAAATGGACGAAAACAGAATGAGGGTGTTTGAGAAATAGGTGTTGACAGGATCTCAAAGAAACGATGCATGTTTGTGTCTCTCGATGGGGTCTGGTCTGTTAACGGTTATCACCAACACGGAAATTAAAATTCGGGCAGCATAAAAGGCTTGGAACTTCTTGACCTGCTGAGTAACTATTAGCTTATCAAGAAGGACTCTATTCCACGGACTTAGCTGGTACAAACTTCGCTTCAAGAACCCGGTGATAAACCTATTCCAGCAGTTATTCTTAACTAAACCCGGGTCTTAGAGGTGAGAAGTTAGCGTCCAGCACGGCCTAGATATAGTTGGTACAACGCAGTATGAAAATAACTTAAACAAACGCATGGTACAGCGACGTAATTAAAACTTTCAGCATTGCAGATATTTCAAGGTGATAGGTCGGTCACACACTCGTAAGCAACGCTCGGCACATTAACATTTGTTCAGCCAGACATTTTATTTTCTTTGGAGTTATTGATTGACTCCTGTATAGTTCATACGTCGCTGGACTTCAGTTCATTTATAGCATGTACATATGTTTTGGCAGTGATGTACCGCTCATAAGTCGGAAACAGCAGCTGTGTGCGCGAAGCTGGAGGCCATGTGCAATTTAAGACAATCCTCTCGAGGTACTAGGCGTGTCAACTTTGAGTTAAAAACAAACGCAGGCCTATGTATTAATTTCGTTACAGGACTAATAATTAAATCTGCCTTACAACTTTTGGTGCATACCCACAATATGAGGTGCGATCGGAAAGTTTCTAGACTGCGCCTATAAAAACCCGTACACTTATCTCAGGTATTAAATTCATCCATCACCCTCGAAGTAGTTCCCCTGGGAGTGAACACAACGATCCCAGCGCCGCTGCCAAGCCTGGAAGCATCCCTGGAAATCTTTCTTTGTCAGCCTGTCAAGCACCATCTGCGATTCTGCCTGAATCTCTTCTATCGTCTCAAATCTCCTTCCCTTTAGCTGAATTTTCATCTTTGGGAAGAGGAAGAAGTCACACGGCGAATAAGGAGGGTGCGGGATGACGGCCATGGTGTTTGAGGCCAAAAACTGCCGAACTTTGAGGGCGGTGTGCGCTGGCGCGTTGTCATGATGCGTCGCATGTGGAGTTCTTCCTTTAGAATCAGCTGACAGGTCCCATAGCCTATCCCAACAATGTCGCACAAGTCGTTGATGGTACGACGTCGATCTTCGTGAATGGCCTGCCGAATCTTCGTAACATTTTCGGGCGTTGTGCTCGAAGATGGTCGTCCAGAACGCTCGTCTTCATCGACAGAGGTTCGGCCATTTTTAAAACGTGAATGCCACACAAAAGTTTGTGCACGACTCATTGCGGACTCCCCAATTGCTTGCTTTAGCATTTCATAGGTTTCCGTAGCCGTTTTGGCGAGTCTTTGGCAAAATTTGATGCACACGCCATTCCGAAATCGCAGGAGGGTCGGTGTAATGCACTACCAAAACGCCCGTAACTAAGAAACAAATGCTAATTCGAAGATGCCGGCTGGCACACTGATTCACTATGAATGTAGGCCGCACCCCCTAGCGGCAGAAGCTCGTACTACATCCGGTTCGCCCGCTATTGACACAGTCTGGAAACGTTCCGATCGCACCTCTAAGCAGTTAAATCAGTATCGTACTTCAAAAATCATTTACATAAGATGCCTTTATGTTATCCTCCTGTTTCTTTCCCTGCAGTTCACCATCTCGCTTTCCATCAATAAATCTATGTGAATTTGCTCACTTCCACCCTTTCTACACGTTCAGCCAATCGTATCCTCTTAGATCTCAGAATCCTGATAAAGATAGGTGACATAGAACCGTGAAGATGTCTGTCTTCTGGTAAAATAATGGTAAATTTCTATCAGACTACAACGCGCTACAACCCAGAAGGCATCTAACATCGTACTCATCGCCGTAAGAACTTCTAAACCTATTTATAAAACCACGAAGTTCGTCGTTGCGTAATGCCCGAAAGGTTTCACTTGCTTTGTCTTCCACACACTTTTCAGAGTGTTTCGTTACCAAAAAATGTGTAAACCAACTGACTAAATAATGGTATTATTCCTTCATCATACGAAATGTTCTTCGGTACAGTGCAGTGTCCCGCAACAGGTGTGCCAACACAATGTTTTAGCTCTGTCACGAGTTTTCATAACAGGTTGTACATTCGAACGTTATTATTTGAAAATTACAATATCTTATCTTTCGTAATTAAAATTCGTAACACACACGCACACACTGTTTCATCATCTAGTTTTATTGAACGTGTTATGTTTTGTTTTCATTCTGTCTGCATTCCTACTAGGCAAGGATTTATATATACTTAAAAAATATTACTCCGTTGTGCTATGGTATGGGTTTTTATGGCATCAGTTGAGAAATTGCCACTTTGCAGTTTCATACAAGACCTATGTCAAGTATTAAAGAAGGAATAGGAACAGCAAACATAAAAGAATTAAACACTTTCATTTTAATATAAAATTAAAGTTTATTAGAACTAATTTATCTACTAACATCTGAGGTTTTACAAGTATATTTCAGGTTGATATGATACATTCTTTACAAGTAGTCATAATTATGTAAATCAGAGGTATTAAACCTGGGGTACGCTTACCCCCGGGGGTACGTGAAATTTAAAAAAGCACTGAATAATCAGGGCCAGATTTAATACATTATTTTAGATGTAATTTATTTAATTTATTTTAGATGTAGATTATATACTATGTATAACTTGAATTATACACCAACAACTTTGGGGGTACAAAGTTGAAGAGAAATTATATCTGGGGGTACGAGAACAAAAAAGGTTGAATACAACTGATATAAATGATACAATGTCAAACCAGGGCTCAGATCTAAACAACTGTGTTTATCTGTTAATCTTGTAAGATTAATTGACTGTAATTATAAATATAATGCACATTGGACATAAGCCGACATATAGTTTCACGAAGATGGGTGGCAGCCCTGCTGGACTACCGGCTGCTGATCGATAGTTGGAAAAGTTTATTATTGCTACGAATGAACTAATCACCAGAAGGATAATTTTAATAAACGGTAGCAAAAGGAATAATTTTGTAATACTTTGCAAATTGTAAATACTTGGGTTGCCGGAATCTTATTACAGAAATCAACAAATATTTAGAAATAAATGTAACAAAATATAACAAGATTAACAGGATATCGACTGAACAAACTGAGTATGTCAGTTAAACTGTACAGGAGGAAATGTTAAAATTAGAAGTAGGAATGTTGAATGCAACAGTAAACAAAGCACAAGCGAGACTTTTGCATCCAATAAAATTAAAATTATTGACTGTTTCTCGGCTGAATTTCACTTCATAATTGTACATAAAAATTAACTTGAAAGTATATAAGTAATTTATCTTTGACGAATAGGAATCACCAATATACTGTTCTGCAGTCTCTGGAAATAGTATTACACCAATACTGAAGTACATACATTGAATTCTGTTCGTATGTACTGATCTCACTAGACCTACATATAATAAATATTCTCGTAAATAATCTCAGTTACTTATGTGTATAAGAATGTAGTTACAAAGCTATAAATTATTATTTTTTGCAAACTAATTTAAACACGAACGAATAAAGTGTTCGCAAAAGATTTCAGCACAAATCTGTGGTGTTACAGGGCAGACGATTAAGCAGAAAATTCACTGCGAGATCCTCCGAGTTAGAAAGTCCATATTAAAACAGAGGCACGTCACTAAAAATATCTTAATTTGACTGACACACTGAAATCATCAGTTAATTGTATTTCTGTATAGACGTCTAAATTTGTTTCTCTTGTAACAAAAATTCATCTATACTGATTTAACCATATTTTCCATAACAACACAGATTTGTACCGAATATAGTCACTAGTAAAACATCTATAATATTTGCTATAAATACTGAAAAATAATTAGGCCCACAATTTTAATACGTAACCATGTAGCGTATTTTACAAATGTACCTAAGTGAATATAATTATTAAAATGCTGTAATTTTTTTGCATTTTATCTGAAATATACCGACTGTTTCCAATATAAAATCATATCCATAATTTAATTCCGCTAAAACTTCATTCTGTAACGAGGGGAATAAAGGACTAAATGTATGAAAAAAATCTGCTTCATATTTGTTTCGTGATTTCGATGTGAAAATCAAAACACTCTGAATTACCATTTCAAGTTTCAGTGACTATAATGTGGAAACCTATCAAGGCCCTAGATTTTTTCAGTGACGATTACTGCCTGCCTTATAATAGATATTATTACAGTATTACAAACAGTTCCTATAAAATATAAGAAATGTTGAAACATACGTTTAAACTTGTAATACACAGGAATAATAACAATTTATTATCTATACTTTGTGGAAATATTTGTGGCCCTTCCGTATATAAATTTCTAGTTCTAAAATTATTTACGTCAGCATGTGTATTTGAAATATATTTATCACAAATTTCACTATGAGAAATTACAAATTCCGTGATGTGAAACTGAATATATATATATATATATATATATATATATATATATATATATATATATATATATCCTGTAATATGTTGTTAATAAACTTACAGTTTTGTGGCGAATAAAATTCGCACTGTTCCTGAGATTATAACAGATTAGTCACTAATAAATGTTTTCATGCAGTTTTAGGCCAACATTAGGAATACAAACATTAACTGTCGCTTTGTATTGTCACATGTGATTACGAAACTGTAGGAAACAAATTAAAGCACGACTCTGATGAATTAACATCTTCATGGATATATTATAATATGTCTTAAACTTCAATTCTTCAGTTGTTGGCACGTTTTCAAAATTGTGGTATTGTGTTAAGCGAAGCAAATAGTTTGCAGAATGAATAAAAAACAAATGCACAGTAAAACACTTTATAAATACAAATTTATGTGTAAAGTGCAAATAATTTAATCAAAATTCTTTCTGGCCCACCATACCTGTTCTCAATAGTTTAGGGTTACTCGATGATTTGCTATTCCTCAGGGGAAAAAAAATGCAAGTCTGTAAAATATTTCACTTTTTAACTGTTCATCGGTTAAGACCAGGAAAGTGATGGTGGTTGCCAAATTTTGACGACCCACAACAGGCAACAGACGGTAGATAAAAACAACGATATCCCTTGGGTACTCTTTGTGTAGGTAGTCCAGATAGGCCCCTGACATACGTGTAAGTCACGGGGGGTCTTAGTATACTCTTCTTCTTCTTCTTCTTTTCACCACTGGCGTTAGTACCACTTGCCAGTCTGACGGTGTCTGTGTTTGAAAGCCTCGGAGAAGCACAACTAGCACTGTGACTTCTAGAACTTATTGTCAATGACTGAAAAACTTCTTTAAACGAAGATCTCTGGCGAAGACTTGAAGATGGGGATGATGTAACATTATGACGTGGTACATGGCCGCTACTTGTATCACTTCCGCTGCTACTTTCTCCACTATTTCCGGTTGAGTTTTGATGGCTTAAATCTGAACTTGCACTCCGGTGTACGAATCTGCCTTTCTTGCCACTGGGATATTTTTTACTCCTACTGTTTCTGCTGCCCGCCGATCCACAGGATCTCTCTTCCGAATCTGTCGACTGTGATGTGTTATCATCCTCCTCGTTGTCGCGAAAGTGCCGAGGGTGACGTAAATGTCGGCCGATAGCTCGAAATAGACCAATTCCTCTGAGGTCACGTGTTGGTGAAGAAGACATCGGGGAGACGCTCCTTGGACTGCCAAGTGAGGGTGGATTCAAAGACACGAATACAATTGACGTGTCTGCCTTACGGGATGTCTCTTGTTCCATTTCTCGTCACTTGCTACTCTCGAAATAATTAATGTAACCAATCGGCCTCAACGACTTTTGGACTCGCGTTCAAATTGTCTTTTCTGCTTTACAGTATTATTCGACACTTTTATTAAGTCGAAAATTATGATTATTAGGTGTCAAAATTTCTGCTGATGAATGTATTCAAATACACTTTAAAATACAGCAGCAAAGTACATTTTCATATATAAAAAATGTTCTATTTCATGATAATGTATCTCATTTAAAATTATGTTTTAGTACGAAATTGTACGAAACAGTTTTATATAGTTTGTATTTTGTCCACGAAATGTCGGATCCTCCGTAATAAATGACAATCTATTTGGAAGTCAGCGCAATTGCGATAGATCGATACGACGCAGCTGCAACAAGTCCACGCAGTGCAGCGTCCGGAAACGGACTGTGTGCTCTGCCGGCCGCTTGCCAGGTACATCACAGTCCCTTTCGGGCATGCGCAACAAACTTCCCTTACTCGTATTACCCCCAACCAGGTCAAACCAACGAACTCGATACAATATAGAAACAACACGTGATATTTATTGTTCAGAAGCTGGAAAACGATGGAAAAGGAAAGGTGAGGGGCAGCATGGAGGGATTTGTAAGAAATAAAACAAAATACGTAAGCAAAAACGTGAATCAAAATACAATGTGACAGAGGACGTTCTTCATACGCAAGAGGCAACTGTTTTGAAACACGTGCCACGGGGCAGACAACTGAAAAGCTGCATGGTACAGTAAAGTAAAGTAAAGTTTGTCCCACTATACGCCATACAGGCGCTTGGGGGGAGAGGAGGTATAGCTCCTCTCTTCCTTGACCTCGGCACTAGATGGGGGTGAGTGGTCAGCATCACGCCCCGGCCGGCTTTACCCCCGGGAAAGGACCCCCGGTACCCATCGGATAGGAGGCTGGGTGGGCCCCAGAGCCGGTCTGGACGCAGAGGCTAGAGGAAAAAAATCCTCTGCCCCCGTCGGGGATCGAACCCCGGTCGTCCAGCCCGTAGCTAGTCACTATACTGACTGAGCTATCCCGGCTCATGCATGGTACAGTACCAACCACAATTAAAATATGTTCTTTGCAAATTCTGTATTGTTAATAAAACATTCCGTGGTTTTCTTCAAAATTCACTAATCATGTGGTCTTACTGTTTTATTTAACTACACAGAGCATGTAAGTCCTCTGGAAGCGAACTCCACTCTTACGCACGAGGTCACACAGAATGGAAACCTTATAAAGTCCGAATATATAATTTATTTCATACAGCTGTCTTGTTGTCATTTTAGACTATACAAAGAATTACTACACCAAAGTTCCGTACTTTCCGAAAATCTATCACCGTACAACATCGCGTGGCGTTTTTGGAAGTACAAGTGATTTTACCCTACAAGTTTGTTCGTCCGCCATGTATGTATTACCGATTTTAGTAAACTGAAAAGTACGATATTAGGGTTGTACCAAATGGCATAAAGTCCATACCACATACCATCCAAATCCATACATTGGTTCTAGAGTTGATCGTGCGGTTACACAGGCGCGCATGATTAACCTTTTCTCATGCACATCGGGGAAAGAAAGCTGTTAAAGTTTAATAATGCACCACCTCAACGACTCCGCTACCCTCACGTGAGCTCAGCTCCAATAAATGTCTTCCCCGTACATTCCCTGAGAGTCAGAAATCCCTGCCCACCGACTAACCCTACATCAAAATATCCCGAGATAACCTTTAACCCCTTCCGCTCACCGAAGTGTGACAAGTTGTTGCACTGGGCAAGCTACTGGGTTTGAACCCGTGGCTACATCAGTAGAAGGACGAGTCGTGTGCGGGAGGGAGGTTACAATAAAGACCCTCAAGATGAGAACACGATTCCAGTGTCTGACGTCATATGATCACGTGACTTGTCGTGACAGCATAAGAACTCGGAAGACTGTTAATAATTAAAGTGATGGAGTGAGGGACTGCATTTTGCAGACTTCGCGATTCAGCGCAATGCACGTGACGATCGGCACGCCTACATCCTATATAATGGAGTTTCAAGTCTTTCAATCGATGAAACTCCATTGTTACCTTATTTACATGCTGTTAAACATTTCAATAAGAAAAAAAGAATACACGCATTTCTCCGCTTGGATTAAAAAGGCCACGCGTCCGTTTTGCAGGCCAAACAAACTTCGAAACAAAGTATGCACGTGACCCGTTCAGCTTGGCTCTTCAGATGTTTAATACATTCATATACATTCTTTGGAAGAGTACAAGAAAGTAAAGGATAATTAGAATTGTCGTTGCCATCAGTCCGTTCCAAGTGTCACGTATGAAAACTACTGAATAAATTTCGACGAAATTTTGTAATGGGGAAAATTTAATTTTTGTCCGTATCGCTTTAACATATGATCCCTAGTTCACAATAAACTAAGATCGAATGTTATCGATTTCCTAGACAAATCATTAGGGACTCAATGAAAATAACAATGGTATAACACAAAATATGAACTTATTGAAATAAATTTTCTGACTCCATGGGTTATGATAGGGTGTGATTTCGATTGTTCAAAGAAGTTAAACACCACTTCATAAAACTAAACGTTTACTCTACGCAGAGTTCAATGTCGCTTAGCCGGTGAAAAGCGTCACTGTAACGAATGGGAACGTACACCAATAAATACTAGCAAACTCTACAACACGCTTCTGGGACGAGCTGACAGTACGATTAGTTATTTAAAGAAATTCCCCGTCTTTTATGGAACCTAAAGGTTCATTATCCCCCTCACAAGAACCCCCTTCCAGTAAATATCTGAACCACATGTCTAGTCCACACCCTCTAACTATATTTCCCTAAGATCCGTTTTAATATTATCCTCAAATCTACGTATCTTCCCTTCAGGGATTCCAACCAAATATTTATATGTATTTATCACCTACTCATGAGCGGTACATGTCCCACCCATTCGATCCTGTCATATGATCATCCTAATAACAACTTCAGTGATAAGATTACGAATTATGTGATAACGTATTATTCTATTTCCGATTTTCCGTAATGAAAATCACAAATGTTTTGCCACAATTAAAATCAGGTAGAGATAAACTTTCACACACATAGAAAACAACAGGTAGAATTACACTTAAATCCTTTAATCCTTGTGGTAGCACGAGGCACTGTACGCTATTAAGTTTGCCCCGAATTTGCTAGAATTTAACTTGTTCTTAATTTCTTCTTAAAAGCAACTCCGATTCCAGAATATTCAAAACGTTGTCACATATTCAAAGGATTTGCTTTAATCGCTTTTAAATCATGACGACAGATAAACACGTGTTCTTTGCGTTTATTTTTACCAACTTCTATGCTAGAATATAACAAACATCTGTAATTTATCGTGATATTTATCTTCAACCAATGAACCAACATCATCAGCACAGACCAGAAGCTGATGTGCCCCATTCAATTCCAGTCTCTTTTTGATTTCTTTGACTTCCTACTATCATAAAGCAAAGCTGGAACACAACAACGATGCAGCATCTCACTGTTTCAGACGATTCTAGAAAGTAAATGCATCAGATAAATCTTTATCTGTACGAATCTTATTACAGATTTCACTTAAATACATTTAATTAGCTTAACTAATTTAACTGTTAACTTTATTTAATGAGAATTTAATACTTACTTCCTAAATAAATTATAGGCTTTCTTGGAGTCTATAAATATCTGCTACACACTCCTATTATATTCTCATTTTACCTCCATCATCTGAAGAAAGCAGAATTACTGATCAATAGTCTATCGATAACGTCAACATTGATGATCCGTAGTAATTTCATCTAAGAAAGAAGTTAACCTTGACAGAAAACGTTGATTAACATTTTTATGTCGTATTTACAATAACAGATTCCTTCTGCTGCTTTTGAATTCTTCCTTACTTGGAATAGAATTAATAATTTTGTAATGAATTACCTCCAGTATGGATAAGTTCTGCCAAAATATGATCAATGCCTGGCGACTTACATCTTTCCAACTTTTTAATTGTAATCCCAATCTCAAAAGAACCAGGCTTTGGTCTAGGTCATAATTCTCATCTTTTACCACTTCCTTCTTGGTTGTTAACCCTTCTTAAATTCATTTATTTACGACAAGCAAGCGAAAGCCTTCTTTCTATCGGAGGACGCTTTGAAACGAAGTTCAGGCCCAGCTCCGTAAGTAGTGAGCTAAGCTAGGTAATCTAAACACCAAACTTATTTTAGACAGTGACATTTCAAAGACTCTAAGCCTATTATAAAGGTCCATGACAGAATTTCATGCCCTATTTCCAGAGATTTCCACCGATATGAATTTCAAAGAAGCTCCTCTGGCAGTAGACTGGTTGCATTATGGTATGCAACTGTGCGAGATCCGACATGTATCGATACTGGAATGACGTCATAAATTCATAACGTTACAGGCTTTAAATAAAGCAGCATGGTTAAAATATGAGTTCGATGATCTGATATCGATAATACAGAACGTACCAGTTAAACCTCAATCCCAACTAAATACAAATAGAATTTGTAAACGTTAGTGACGAATGTAACAAGACTAATGAGTTGATATTGTTATCAAAAAAATTTGCAGAATAGCTTTAAAGCTTATGCTGAAAATCTCAACAATATCCGACGCCGGACATATTGTGTGTCGTGCACAATTCCTATATCCCGAAATCCCACACAATATGAAGTTGGTCCAACGCGAATTCACCAAAGGCACCGCTTTCGAATGTCGTGCCCCCGTGTTGGGAGAGGGTTTACTGTATTTATAACAAACGCCCTCTGTTCTTCAGTGTTAAACGCCATCTTTATAACAAAACTATCAAACGAAACTCCATTCATTACTTTACGCAAACATTCCATCATCATCATCATCATTGGCTCTACAGCCCTGCGTGGGCTCTGGACTTCTTCAAAAGCTTCTTCCATTCTTCCTCATTCACAGACAATCTGTTTGCCAGTCCGCCGTGAATGAGTCCATCCGGCAGTTGCTTCATCTGATTTCGTAACAAGTTGCTTTTTACAGGATTGGGTTGTCAGCCCCACGCCCAACCCCCAACCTGGAGGACCAGACCTCCGTATTTACACCCCCCGGGAGGTAGGGTGGCCCAGCTATACCCCCAGGCACCGGGTAGCTCGGGTACCTTCCCGTACCCACTGATGTGGGTCCCTGAGGGGCAAACATTTCAACACCAGAACAAATAGTCCTACAGAATATAGAAAATAACATAAATTAAAATTGTAATTTCGTAAATATCGCGTATATACCAGGGATATGAGTCGTGAAAGGAACGCTAGCATTTCGCCGCTGAGATCTGGGTTCAATCGCACGTAACTTCAAGTGTGATTCGTGGTGGACAAAGCGGCATTAGTGTTCGAGTAGGGTCTTCACCTGCTAATCATCGTTTCACCATAACTCCATATTAATCTATCACCGTCCCACGAGGTGTGCAAGCAGTACAGTCCTCAGGAGATTTACCTCTGACCTATCATTTTTCTGGTCGTGGAGTAATGACATTTTTATAAAGAAAACAAGAAATGGATGACAACACCAAAATAATGCACATAACTTGAATTATAGATCTAGTTCAGTAATCTGAACAATTTTTTTCCAGTACGACGAATATTGAAGACAATTCGTATTTTCTAGCTGGAGAGTCAATAATTTAATGTACGTTGGTATGAAAATTTTAGTATCGTTAAACTATATTAAGTATATATTTTGGAACAGCTGAAAAACACATCCTGTGCCTCAATATGGTCTTTATTTATGGCTGTTTAGCTACTGAAGTTTGTACATTTTCTCACAGCCAGTTACGATTTCATGGTACGATGAAATATTACCGAATTGAATTCATCCATCGACTCTGCATTTATGAAACCATTAACAAACACTCGGACAAACAGTGAGTGACACCGATTACACAGTATTCACTTCCGGGTACAGTGTCATCGATTTTCCATGGCCTGTACCAAACAGAAGCACCGCCTAGTGACACAACCGAGAAACTCTAATTGAGTCCATAGATTATGTGGAATACTTCTATATACCACGGTTGTCTAGTGGTTAGAACGCTGGCATTGTAATCCTGGGGTCCCTGGTTCGATTCCCGGTGGTGCCTAAATTTATAATTTGTGTTGGTATCACGGAGTTTTCCTCCGGGGCTTCCGCGGTTTCTCCGTGGAATCCAAACAATTACTTCACATTCATCATCATTTACATACAGAAGAAGGCAATGGCAAACCACTTCTGGATCATCTGCCGAGTAAACGGACTTATCGTCAGTCAGAACACTAATAAGCCCGCATTCAGCTCGCACGCCTGTGTTTAACGCCGTATAACTTTATATGGCTGATTCACACCGTACCACTACGTATCTCGCTTACCGCGTCGGTTTGAAAGACGTGTAATACAAGTTGCATACAACACACATGCAAATCGGTAATGTACGATTTCTGTTCCACGGACGCTTAGGTAACAAGACAAGCACTTTGTTAATAGCTCTTTGATGACGGCAATCCGGCCGCCATTGTTATCTGGGCTGCAGGGGTTTACTTCCGTGGTTTCTACATAACAGTCGTTAAATGATGACGTATAAGCTGTTGGGTCGGTGGACGCATAAATCAGAAATAGGTTCCTTGTTACAGAAATCGATATTTTACAAGCCAATTTCTGACTTAAATGCCGCGACCGTATATATATCTGGTAGTTAATTGATGAAATTAAATTTATGGAGACTGTGAACCCCGAAGAAAATATTTAGCAGCAGCGTTTTAAGGCAATAAATAAGTTTTTTTTCCTTTTATGTGGTAAAAAGTAAAGTTTGTCCCACTATACGCCATGTAGGCGTTTGGGGTGAGTGGAGGTATAGCTCCTCTCTTCCTTGACCTCGGCACTAGATAGGGGTGAGTGGTCAGCATCACGCCCCGGCCGGCTTTACCCCCGGGAAAGGACCCCGGTACCCATTGTAGAGGAGGCTGGGTGGGCCCCAGAGCCGGTCTGGACGCAGAGGCTAGAGGAAAAATCCTCTGCCCCCGTCGGGGATCGAACCCCGGCCGTCCAGCCCGTAGCTAGTCACTATACTGACTGAGCTATCCCGGCTCATCCTTTTATGTGGTACAAACACCAATATCCACAAGACGACTGGACTCCCAGATGACAAACAATCGCAGAAGTTTATTCTTGTGTAAAACGTAGTTAATTTTATGACAAGATTTTAAGGAACTACTCATCGTGTTTCACAACTATTCTTGTTCCTGACCGCGTAACAGCGTTAAAAGTACAACTAAACGAACATGTGGAGTAGTAGTACCGTACCTTGTATATTACCATCATTCTCCAAGCTATTTTTTTCTGAGGCTTCTGTACGGTATGTTTCTCATTTTCCCAGGAGTGGAGGTGAAAATGCAAGGAACTCCAAAGAACAGAATCCTTCTTGATAAACTAACAGTCAAATATCCCCATAGACGGAAGATTTTTCACCGTGTTCATAGCAACCGTCATGTCAGAGGTCATTTGTCATGTTTCGTAATGAATTAGTCTTTTACGGTATGAAATTGTGAGACTTATACCCAACCCCAAATGTGGAGGACCACCCCTTGCCGGCTGTCCATGCTTGCTTCTTAAATATGTAAGTGCTAGCCAACATATCCGGAGACAGTCTCATGCATGCGTAATCTGTCAATGAGCCAAATTACGTTGACAAGGGACAGATTATGACGACGATAATAATAGTAATACCATGGGGTACAGTCCTTCTTGAGAAGCTGTTAGCCACTCAGTTAAGAAGTTACCCGGCTTTTATGATACCCCAAAAGTTTATTAACGCGTTCAGAAGAGCCTTACACCGGCCGCTATCCCAAAACAGGTACATAGGTTTCAGTCCACACCACCACAATCAATTTAACAAGCCGTAATACTGTTCTGAAACATCGCCTCAGTTCATTACAGTCACGTTGTATATTTTTTATATGGATAAGAAAAATGGTTACAAATATTTCAGGCCGTGTACAACTTGTAGCAGGAATACCTTCACAGGAGGTTCTGAATATTTTGGATGAAGACCATTCTGACGTGATTAAGTAAATTATTATTTCTCGTTTCGATAATTTCATTGAAAATACTAAAAAGTAGACTGATATTTCTCTAAATTTCAGACAGTCCTCAACCTAATTTTCTCTTACGCAACATCATTTACAGTACTTATACACTTAAATCCAATTCTAGTTAATAGAAAGTTACTGTTATTATAGTGCTTGGCAGTTAGGCAACCCAATTAACACTACTGTGGGTTGCATAATAAGAAGGTGTATAAAGTGGCATGAGCTGAGACTGGATCATAATGTAAATAACAAGAAAACGAATGAATGGGTCTCTAAGGATATTTAAATTATTCAATGCCAAATTACGTAACACAAACAAGCTACTTCAGATGTGCAACTGTTTTCTGGACCACATGCAAAAGTGTGGACAGAAACGAAGTAAGGAATCGAAAATATGACTGTCTTCTGAGACGTGTAGCCTGGATTATATATATATATATATATATATATATATATATATATATATAAAAGAAATATGATTTTAGGGTGTAGATTAAATTCGCCTGGTTCAGGATACGGACAATTTGCCTGCTCTTTGTGAACACGGTAATGAACATTCGGGCTCGATAAAAGGAAAGTAAATCTCTTGACTAGCTAAGCGTACCGCTGGCTTTTCAAAGAGTCTACTCCTTGGAGATAGATGATCATCTTACGTGTGGATTCGTTCCGCCACTGCAATCTAACAGTATTCAAATCATTCTCGTATCAACCGATTAGACTACAAGAGATACCGCAAGCAACCCTAAGGTCACATCTACCTCTCTGACTGAGGTACAGAGGATAACATTAACATAGATGTTAAGGAACTAGTAAGTAAAGATGGTAGATAAATAGACTGGCCCAGGATAGTATTCAATGGTATTAGCTGTGTTGATTTTTTGAGTTAAGCTACCAGACATGTTTAACATTCATCAAATGAGACTAAAGTTGTGTATCACATCACCATTCACTGAAGTTAAGGGTGACAGGGATTCTAAGTGATGGCTAATTACGTGCGATTTGACAACGCCTGAAATCTTAACTGCGCCTGTACTGGGATCGAACCTCGTGAACCTAGTATGCAAGTACCAGAGACACACACACGGAAAAAAAACAGGTAGGAACATGTACTTTTTCGTAGACGGATATCTGAGCACATTGGCTGTAATAACAAAGACACAGCGATAACTTTCACTGCTAATGCATAGTCATCTACTTCTGAAGGCCGCATTGCTTTCATATAAGGTCAAACATCTTATCGGCATAGTTGGCTTAGCGGTTTCTGACAGCACCTTGAGATGTCGCTATGACGTCACAAAGGATATGTGTGTATTGTAGAATGTACGCAAAATAGAACGTTTAAATATAATACTTTCGATCATTTAGAGGCCGTACCACTGATTGGTCATCCATCCGCGGATCCCTACCACCTGTTAGGAAGCCTTAAGACGGTAGGAAGCTAAGGATTAAGTCAGACTGAACGAAAAATTGAAAAAAAAATTCAGTTTAAGTTAAAGTATGAGAACACGGACTGATGAAATAGAGCAAATCTAAATTACTAATAAGTTTACATTGTCATCCATGTTTTTTGACAGTTGCAGAACTATTTGAGATTTTGACTTGATAATGTTCTTCAACTTCCACGTCGTTTAGATTCCTGAGATTTATTCCATTTTATTATTTTACTTACTTAAAGTCCCTCCTTAACCGTAGCAACCACATATGTCGCTGTTGCGCTCACTCTCTTCAAACGCTGGAGAGAAAACTGTACTTGAATTCCACCTTTTATCTACGAAGACGATAGACTAATTACGCATCTGCCCATCAAGAGACGTCGAGGTGCGTTTATAAATTTTGTTATATGTGAATACTGTACCTTCCGAAGTCAGACTTTTTCATGGTAAAGTTTACTGTTAAAACCTCGTTACAGTCACTAATTTCTTTTAATTTTGGGATTAACAGTTGAAAAACGTTTCGATTAGTATGACAATACATTATGTCGTTTTAGCCGTAAAATAAGCGTAGGCTAAATAATAATAATATTATATAATACATGTAAAACGTACTAAAAAATGTATTTAGGAAATAGCTGCTGCACTATATACCACAGGGGTGAGGTTAGTCTCGGGTACATAGATGTAAATACTCTATAAAGTGGTGAATATATGGAATAATAATAATAATAATATTAGGATTATTCTCTTTTTTAACGAAATACTTAATCGTTATAATTTAGAAAAAACTGAAGAATGAGATGAAAAAAGTAAGCTTTGATGGTATTCCCCTAAAACATAAAACACTGATGAAGATGACGCTTATAAACACGCCTAAAACTGGAAATGTCATTAAATGGGACAGAAATAATTTACAAACACGACGTTTTATATTGTGAATACCTCACCGGCTTTCATCTGCAGGTACAAATGTATTATTGCAGATATAAATACTTTTCCAAAGAAAATGGCAAATCTACTTGTATTAGCAAAATACTATAAACCTGTAGAGATTATTAATGAGATTAGAAATGTGAAATGAATTCAGGATTTAGTGTAATCACGATTATTGCAAAGCCTTTCATATTACGTTAACATTCTACATTATTTATCCTTGTATTTTATTAAACATTCACTACGTGGACAAATTTTATAAATAAAATGTTGGGGATCTTTGTTAATTATATATTGTGTGACTGCCAAAAAATTTCTTTTGTAAAATAATTCGATTTTGAGAACAACAGTCGACTTGAGCTTCATGTGAAATAAGTGTATATTTCCCTGTATCAAAGTATACATAAATGCAATTAGTTTTTTTGGAGTTTTGAACCTGCGGGCTGGCAGGTAGAAGAAAGAATGGACACGACCTTCCCTACTTACAGTAATTTCAAGCATTTTGTATAAAGAACTCATAACGGGTCAATTAGGTACAATAATCTCTAATAGGATCCTTGATGACCTTTGATGGTCAATATTGACCTACGCGGCATGCAGCATCAAAAGCGTGGTCATTACAACGGAGTGGACTATCTGGCGACTAATAACATACACGAGCATCAAACACGTGGCATGCGTTCAGAAAAAACCCAAAGGAAACATGACTATTGTCAAACTAAGAAAAGAAATCTTCGGTAAAAGATAATTATTTCGTAAACTAACAGGCCTACTTGAAACGTTCTGTGTATGGTTATTCCAATTTTCTTTCATAATTGGAAATAGGATTTTATGGTCCACGTGATTTCTTTCTCATTCAGATAACAAAGGAGTTAGAATCACAATGCCTATATACTGAGCTGCCTGCGTACATAATTAATGTCTTTATTTCTTGAATAACAAGCTAAAGAATCAGTTTTTGTACCGGAGATTTCTTCAAATAAACTGTATTACAAAAATAATGAAATTGCCTACTCACATCTTACACATCTTTCACAAACTCTCTCTTCATTCTTGTAACTACGTTTTAATTATATTATTCTGCTATTGATATGCATCTTTAGTGAACTTCATAAACAATGTAAACAATAACAATGTGAACCCCGTAACTGATGAAAAAAAGCTACTGCACTGCAAAGTACAGACACTGAATTCTTCTAATTATAAAATTCAAATTATAAAAACGAAAGGATGCGACATCACACATCTTTTATATTATTCACCGCCACGGCGCATGGTAATAGGTCGTGTCAATGACATACAGATCGCTTCATGCATTATCAATCCCTCTGCGCGAACAAAGCACTCGTTTTATCTAAGATCGCGCAGCCACGAGGATCAACAGAAGGTAATTCTACCGTTATCTCTGTATAAGGCAGAGGACTTCCATAATAAATGCTTAAATAAAAAAGGGTAATTAAATAGATATCAGAAAGGATTAACAACACAACAACAAATTTCAGTTACGTCCTTACTTATAATGACGATCAAAATTAATCAAAATCCTCCTATAACACGTGCAATATATAAAAGTTATGGCATCCTCAGAATAATCGAAGCTAAACCAAAATTAAAAAGCGATCGTCCTGATAAAGGAGGAACTAGTTAACATACGTAATTCCTTACGATGCCTATCCGTCTGTCACAGAATGCCCAAGTTTTTAGATTTATCATGTTGAATTACCTTCACTTTTAAATCAGAATGTAATTTAATTCTATATGAGAAGTTTGGTCAAAATTTCGTTCACCTGAAATAAGACGAACACAAGTATTTAAATGGGCGCAGACGATAAAAACGTAAAATTGTAAAGAAGTTCTTTGTCCTTTCACCATAATTATTTGAATTATTGTTCAAACCATTCTACAGAATTATTTATACATTGAATGTGATAATTTAAATAATGTAAAAAGATAATTATTTATTTTCATCCGTCTTATCACAATATTTAAAATTTCTTATAATTAAGATAATAAAATATTATTGATGTTCCATATCGATTGATCGATTTACACTTTGGAACATCCTTTACACAACATGTTTCAGTTTTTATAAAACCATCTTCAGGTGTATAAGATTTTCGAACTTAAAACTCAAATATTATTCCATTTGGTGATGTTTTATGCCATTTGTTTTTCGAATTTGGGCGAGGTGTTGTACACCTGAAGATGGTTTTATAAAAAACTGAAACATGTTGTGTAAAGGATGTTCCAAAGTGTAAATCGATCAATCGATATGGAACATCAATAATATTTTATTATCTTAATTATAAGAAATTTTAAATATTGTGATAAGACGGATGAAAATAAATAATTGTTAGACTATTCACAATATGACGCAATTACACTATCTTATCTAATGTAAAAAGATAGTTTCAAAAGAAATAATTAAGATTTGAGGAGAATAATATAAATCTTCGAATATAAGGCATTCAGCTAATTCACATAAACTACTACAATAAAAGAATTCTAACAGCTCTACAATTAAAATGAATTCGAGGGTATACAAAACAATTTTAATATAAAAATATAAAAAATATGGAACTGTAAGGCTGACAATGGTAACTTACAAAACCAGCGCTGATAAATAACAGTTAACACTTGTGTAATTTTTCACAATTTTCGTGGCATCAACAGAAACACTTTGTGTAAAGCGCCCATTTCTCTCTCACTTCATGCCTTATAAAAAAATGATTGTAGGAATATGGACAACGTCTAAATTTGAAGGCTGCCTTCTTCTTATTCTTCCCTTTGCAATTCCCTAGCCCCAGTCGTCTGTCGTCCACAAGTTTCCCTGGCAACTGTCTAGCAAGTTTTTTGAGGGTAGGGATGGTGGTAATGCGTTTAGCAACCAAGTCGAGGCTTTGTGGAAAGCGGTTTTGTCGGGAATTGAAGTGGCATGACAAGCGATGTTGAATGTTCTCCTTTAACACGGAGACTAAATCAAACATCTTCAGCGTACAAAGCCAAATAACGGCTTCTGAAGACATCGGGGTGTAAAGGACACAAGTTCAGAAAGTATATTTCGTGCCGGAAAACATATATCCCCATGTGTTCTTAGAAATCTGCATTTAGAATCATTAAATTTGCCTTATTCAATAGTTTCCACATTGGCCACCAGACCTCATCATTTCAGTGCCTACCTTAGAATTTCTTCATCCGTAATCTTGTTATCACCGCTCGTAGGTATTCAAAAGTATGATTTTGAATTCGTGCAGAATATGACAACCGCCACATAAAATTTAAACCAAAATCCGTTAAGTGGTTCTCGAGTTGCATCGACTGCACACACCCAGCCCATAATGCTTTCTCGCTACGCACTTCGTGCAAAGAACGCATAACATTTTCAATATTTCGAAATCCGACCACTGCGACACCTATGGTGAATTCATGAGCTTAATAAAAAGCTTTTGTCAATCATGTTTCAACTGGACAACGCGTAGTAACGTCACGTTGATCCTTTAACTACAATTTAATTGTTTTTAAGGTTCTTGTGAATATTACATCCAACGTCTGCACTGTCTCCATCAAAAATTGCGACAGTTATTCACAGCCATCTCGTTTGGGAAAAGTCAATCACGAAAATTCCTAAGTGCGTCATTCCACCCTTACCCACTAAGTTGATCTGTATCTGCTGGCTGTTAAAACGTTTATTTTTGAAAACGAAGTTCTTAACAGTGAACCGATAGGAAGTAACCACCTAGTACCCGACCTTGCACGCTTCATTAATTTCTAAACGCACTCACGAGAGATTTTTCTTGTTACTGTTTCTTAAAAAAATTAACTATTCTTTAGGTGGAGTCAAAACATTCCAATTCACACAAGCTTATAACATTCAAACTATTCAAGCATGCATTCCTTTGTTATTCAAGGTTATAATTTAACTTTCCGAAGTTTTGTTTCAATTCATAAAACTACGTCATAACAGTCTACGTAAAACAAATGAAATCAAGCGCAGGTTTTATCAGTCAGGAAAACTGATGAAGTATTTATATTAATTCTGATCATAAGTTTCACAAAATTTTAACCACTTCATTTCTCCAATGCATTTTGTAGGCAGATAGGAAGACAAATCGGAAGAAAATACGAATCCGTTCTTCTGACCTTCATCAGGAAGGAAAGTTCTATGATACAGAAAGAAAAGAACAGGGGGGGGGGGAAGCAGTTCCATATCTTTTCATGGCGAATGTTCCTTTACTTAACCTTTATAAGTTCATCGGAATTCAGTAAGGATTTGTATAGTAAAAGTGGTTAGAATGGAAACCTAAATTAAAAGCTTATTTGTCTTTAATGGAAAAAATCTCCAATGTATTAATTTGTAAATTATCTGCTTGAATATTTTTTTTAATTAATACAATTTTCTTCCGTTGTGCATCTTCAAACCTTTATATGGTGTATTTATTACTCTAACACTTGGTAAGAAATTGACCAATATAATGTAACATAGATTTCTGAACTGTATTCGGGATCATTAAGAGGCCGACACACGGTATCCAGGCTAATCGTGGAATATGCTGTATTTATCTACATATACAGCAAACCAACATGAAATATCCGGGTCTCCAGGAATAAAGTAAGCTGCTTTAAATTTGTGTATGGCCCTGAGCTTCGAGCGTAAAGCTTCAGCGTCCGACTTACGATCACAACGCATTTTCAACTTCTGCTCACGCAAGGTCGTGTTATTTCCTTACAGCGGTACTCTTGCACAATCAGGTTTTACTGTGCTTAGCACGAGTTAAAAAAACTAATGGATAACAAAGCCATTAATCACTATCAACAGGAACAAAGAAGTATTAAATATGATAAGTGTCCACGCACGTCCTGACGGAACAAAACGCAGGTGTGTGTTATTAATAATTTGAATCAAGATATCTGTCTTCTGGGTTGTTGCGCAGTGTAGTCTGGTCGATGTTAACCAACGTTTCAGAGGTCATACTGCCTCCGTCATCAGGGCGATGAGTATGAAGATTTCTGTCTTCTGGGTTGTTGCGCTGTGTAGTCTGGTAGATGTTAACCAACGTTTCAGAGGTCATACTGCCTCCGTCATCAGGGCGATGAGTATGAAGATTTCTGTCTTCTGGGTTGTTGCGCTGTGTAGTCTGGTAGATGTTTACCAACGCTTCAGAGGTCATATTGCCTCCGTCAGCATCTACCAGACTACACAGCGCAACAACCCAGAAGACAGAAATCTTCATCTCTAAAGTTGTAAGTTTGAGGTTTTCACAGCAGTGAATCCGAAGATGGCTGTCTTCTGGGTTGTTGCACTGTGAATATTCATCGCCCTGATGACGGAGGCAGTATGACCTCTGAAACGTTGGTAAACATCTACCAGACTACACTGCGCAACAACCCAGAAGACAGAAATCTTTATCGCCCTGATGACGGAGGCAGTATGACCTCCGAAACGTTGGTTAACATCTACCAGACTACACAGCGCAACAACCCAGAAGACAGAAACCTTCATACTCATCGCTGAGAAAACCTCAAATCTTACAATTTGAATCATGTTCGATATAGTGTGGCTAAGAATCAAAGTACGGAACCAAAAACTTAATTTCCCTAAAAATTACAAAGATATGCACCATAATTTTACCGCAGTCAATGGTTTGTCTACGAACTGATTCCTGTGACATTAATCGAAAAGTTAAAGATATGACAAAAACATTCACGGTGTTGGTGAGATTTCAAGTTCGCATTGTGCCGATTGTGGAGATGTTGCCTCTGAAACGTCGGCAAACTTTACCAGACTACGTGGCGCAAGATCCCAGAAAAAAGACGTCTTATTTTTTGTGTTCTCTTACCCGCATAACACACAGTTCTTGTTTAAAAATCTTTCAACATTTGACTTACCCTCTACTCATCAGCGGAACTCTATTAGACGCCTACACTACACATATTTCAGTATCTATAACCTGATTCTATATCCTCATACCCCAGACTTCAGTTATAGGGTTGTAGGGTATCGAAACGTCCGATATATGTTCAGTACAAATTTGTATTGCATTCTGTGGGCGTCTTGTATTATCCAAGGCAAGACTTCTATTTTCGATGTTGAAAGAATGAGACGCCATTATAAAGAAGTCTTTTACATGCTTTTAACAAAATCAGCATGAAACGGTTACGTCTGCTCTAGCTTATTCAGTGTTTCACTGCCCGTTACTTTCAACGATATCGTAATGCCATGCCTTGCCTTGCTTCTAATCCTCCTGGACGCGTTACAATACCAGCGTCGTCAAATATCTTCAAACCCTGACAGTCGGATTGTCTGCTAACTAAACTTCAAGATAAAACAAAGCAAATCTGCATACCTTCAGTATCATCAACTCCAAGCATCAGAGCCGAGATCCTGATAAAATCTTTGCCCTGTTTCGTAACCTCGTTTACATTTTACAAGATGGCTGTCTTCTGGTATGTTGCTTACTGCCTTGAGGATGGAGGCAGTGAGCAACTATGAAACGTCGGTCAATATCAACCAGATTACACGGCACATCATTCTTTATTACACCCACGTCACAATCGTATCTGTGAGAAACGGACGTTGAGTCTGGATTTTATTTAGAAGAACCTTTATTCCGCGACCAGCCACGTGCCGGGTCAGAGATGAAGTCGCTAACTATCGAGGGCATGGCAATGTGAAACTTGATCAGATCTATCTTAAACCTCTTCGGGTGATGATGATAGATTAGTGTCAAGCAATGGTGGAATAATGATAAGCGGGATAAAATCTATAGAGAACTCGAATTAAACTCTGCTTCAGTATCACTTGATCTACCACGCATCTCATTTGAAGTCTCGGTGAATGAACCAGGGTCTCAGAGGTAATAAGGCAACGTCTGCCCGCCTAAACTGTCGTACGGCTGACGGTAGAAATGGTAAAAGAAGTTAGAAAGGAAAGAATGAATGAGAATAAGAAGTCTAGAAAGAATAAAAGGCTACCTGTGTTGTAGTGTATCAGCTGTTGATGTTACCTCGCTAATGAACGACCAGATTTAATCTAAATTCTAGCCTGACTGAAGTTAGAAAGTATCTATACTTCATTAACGCATTAATTCCCATACAATTCTCTCATTGTGACCTGGATGTCAGGGTTACTTAAAGGAAGGGTATGGCTTGTTCACCTCGTTTACGTCACGACCATCGTGCGCAACTTCGCGTTTCTATGATTCTACAAGGGTAAAATATACTCCGATGTGGAATATGGAAAATTTACAAAAAGTTACATTCAGACCGCCTCTGAGACCCCCGAAGCCTTCCACCAAGACGGTACCTCGGTCTCTTTCACTGGAGATAAAATGTTTGGAGCATGGAGTTAGCCACTCATTTCCAACTAGCACTGGAGTCAAAATACGAGTTCAACCTCAACTCTTATCACACCCAACAACGTGGTCTTTAAACACTAGAACAGCTTGGCCTTATTTGTAAGTTTATTATTGAGAAATTAACCAAAAATATAACACGTTTATATGCGCACTTAGCTCAGGTTCGTGGAAGTTTCGGGGTAAAATCGATCGAGAAGAAAAGACTACAATAATTTTAGTGATCAATCTGGAGACAATTATTGACTTTTGAATATAAAATTGAAGATTACTTTATAAGTTACTGTCATCTACATACTTACACAGTTCAAAACCCATAGTCTGAAAAAACTGTGAAGATAACTTTTGTATGTGTGTGAATTGGTCTGTAAAAACTGAAAACGAGGTGGTGAAGAATATATTCGGAGTTAAGACAATGTATCAAGACAATCAGAAAATATCTTGATAAAGTGAAAGATGTCTTCCGGGCTGTAGCACCGTCTGGTAGATGTTTACAACGTTTCAGATGTATTTTCTGCATCCATCATCAGGGCTCAATCTTATACTCACCGCCATGAGAACCTCATTTTCAATATGGAATGAGGTTAGCCCTTTCACACTAACCCAACTGAGTAGATGACCGTTCCCTTTTCGCCAGACGATGGACAAAACCCAAGAAATTATTAATCCGAGTGTAACACACCATCGTTTAAAATTGAGAAATTGTGTGTTTCAATCAAGCTTCGAATTTCCCCACTGTACAGTTTAACTGCTGCTCATTCCATAAGCAGGAACGTACATGAAAAGGCTGTGGCACCGCCAGAGTAATCAACAAACACGAATTTAAATACAAGTACGTTTTTAAAATAGAAGAAAGTAGCTGGCACAGTGCGATGGTCCGTAATGCTCATTGAAGCAATAAGGAACTGATACATAAAACATGTGACACTTCTCACAAAACAAAACCATAGAAAGTTTTGGACTTCAAAAGGTGGTTACGTGGTACAGGAAATGGGCTCTAGGCGTGGCAGTCACTAATGTAACATCCGGGAAGAAATGTCCAACAATATATGAATTATTCTTAATTCTTCGCGTTATGTGAATACGCAATGCCTTAAGCCACCTCTCACTTTACCTTTCCTGAAGGTAAATATTTTAACATCGGTGTTTGCTTTATATAAAACATAAACAAGTTACACAATCATATGCCAGATAATTATTAGCAGTTACTAAGGGAAAAAAAATTCTAGGCATATTGTCACTTAATTTCCTTATTTTTTTTAAAAATCTTCATGGTAAAAATATCAAGACTTCTATAATAATAATTACGAAATTTAGTGATTCATTTCTCTACAGCCTTTCCTCTAGCATAGATTCCTACTATATTACATTTTCCATAAACTCTCATAATCTCAAAGTTTCGCTATCTTTAGGATTCTTGTAATTGGTGACACGGAAACAATATTTCACACAAAATGTCAGGACCCTACATGAACTCTCATTAGTGTTGCTACAACATCACATTCTGACATTATGACATGGCATATTGGCATTAATGACAGTAGCGCACGAAGAGTGGAAAGGTTAGGTTAGCATCCAGTCATTTGATGTTCGTAACAAGTTCTATGAACATTTGTGGGTGGAGGACGAGAAACAGGGTGGGATACGATAACTCGCCTGTCTTTCTTTTTAATATACGTATAAATATAAATGCCAATAAGCGAGCGAATGAATCCACCCACATACACAGTTTTAACGTGACTATGTTATTTTTAATAAAAATCGATTGGGGAAGTATTTGTAAATACGATATATATAGTAGTAAACGAAGTCGGATGAAACTACCAGGACATGTAACAAACATGTGGTAACAGGACACATACGCAGTTTTTACATTTAATCTTCAAATGAGAGAGATACTTAGACGGAAACAGGAAGATAATTTTAAAACATCCCACATAAAGAAATGATTAATACAACTACTTAGCGTCAGTAGAATGCAGACAACACACGAACATCAGATACATTTTAATATTATTAACTTATTCACGCCTGGGTACCTATCCATAGAGGATTTCCCTTCAACGTTTTTTTTTTTTACTAAAATTTGGTATGACAAATCTAACAGTGCGAAATTTAAAAATCATTCCAGCAATATATTTATTTGTCAATAATACAGCGTACCATTTTATCCAGCCATGTCATTTTATGCTCTCCCCTACCCATGTAACATTAAAGGCAAAACACGTAGGAATGTAAACTCCTGAAACGTCGAAAGAACAGACAACGCGTAAGGTTAAAATAAAATAGAATAATATTTTAGAACATAATGTGTGCATACAGTTGAATTTAACGATAAATGTATAAATA
This sequence comes from Zootermopsis nevadensis, assembly GCF_977971745.1. Classification (NCBI taxonomy): domain Eukaryota; kingdom Metazoa; phylum Arthropoda; class Insecta; order Blattodea; family Termopsidae; genus Zootermopsis; species Zootermopsis nevadensis. Next base: position 2,025,662 of record NW_028259160.1, read on the forward strand.
AGGAAAAGTGGAAACTCCTGAGGAGATTCACCTGTATTTATTTTGAAGCTTCAAAAATACGATTCTTTTGAATTTCTCTTTTAAAATCTCTTACATTCCGCAAAGTGATTAAACAGTCAGCCAATAAAAACTACTTTAAAAATCTCGTAATCTAAATTATTAAAAACGGTAACTCGTTCGCATAGACAGCGTACAGTAATACCACCGTATCCTTTCATTTTACAGTCACGCTTCTGTTTTGGTGTTCAAATAAGGAGGGAGGGAGTATATGTGTCCCCAGGGCTTACACACCTTGGCTAACTGGTCTACTATACTTTACAACTTCCGGTTACAACAAAAAAAAACTGTATCTCCTCGAAAGTGACCTAAGTATTCAGCAAGGTTATGTGAAATATAACTGGGAAGACGCTAAGACGTCATAAAATAGATACGATTATTAAACAAAACATTTATTCGAATGTTTAGATCGTAAAACACGGTCTGTAAGTCTTCTTACCTTACCGGATCGAAACTCAACCGGTGCACCTAAATGTTATTAAAGGTTTTGCTAAATACTTCTAGGCAAACGCGTTAAAATAGGTCACTATAATTTCATTCTGTAAAGTAAAGTAAAGTTTGTCCCACTATACGCCATGTAGGCGTTTGGGGGGAGTGGAGGTATAGCTCCTCTCTTCCTTGACCTCGGCACTAGATGGGGGTGAGTGGTCAGCATCACGCCCCGGTCGGCTTTACCCCCGGGAATGGACCCCGGTACCCATTGGATAGGAGGCTGGGTGGGCCCCAGAGCCGGTCTGGACGCAGAGGCTAGAGGAAAAATCCTCTGCCCCCGTCGGGGATCGAACCCCGGTCGTCCAGCCCGTAGCTAGTCACTATACTGACTGAGCTATCCCGGATCATTTCATTCTGTACAACTCTTAATTCCTCACCATAAAAATGTTTTATTTTCTCTTATCTGGCACCATGCAACAGAATCTTTATTGTCTAAACTGACTGATAAATTCTCTAATTTTGAAACCGAAAATTCATCACCCTCATCACAAAATCTGTCTACGTAACACTATTCTGATCAAGAACAATATATTTACTTCAGACCCATTTTAATATTATTATCAATTCTACACATGTCTCCCAAGAGGTTACCGTCCATGATGCTTATAAAATGTGTGAATGATTTATTCTTCACTTCACTTGTTTAAACACACAGCCAAATATTCCATGCCATCCATTTGAATTAGTCACCCAAACAAGATTACGTGATGTTCAAATGAGTAATATCATAATTATATAGGTATTTTTTTAATTACTTTGTTACTCTTTCATTCAAAGATTCTCGCCAATATAACAAAGTGGACAGTCTATCGCTGGACCGGGTCTCAGAAATATATCGGAGATGGCTACACCACTATACGGGAAGGTGCGACGGCTCAACGGCGCTTTCAGACCACAGATAAACAGGACACTTCTCAGTATTTAAACCACTGCTCTTCGGGATGTTTAAGTCTTCGTTAATACGAAGTTATGATTATGAAACAATACATTAATAATATCACTTTTAAATTTAAAACGTTTAGGATTACTGCCATAAAGCACAGTGGTACCTATATATAAACTTGTTTAACATCAACCATGTATCTTTCCCTCAGAATTAATTATTGATACGTGGGATTCACAGAGTAAGCAACGATAATTTCCTCAAACAGAATTAACAAATTGGTATTCATATTTTCTTTGAGGTACGCACAGAAATCTTAAATATTTAGAAATCTAGCTTCCGGTTTCAAAGGGTTAAATGTGATTATAAGTTACAGTAAGTAATTTCCATGCATATGTAGTGTGAAAACAATAGTCTGCTTATGAGATAACATAACTGGAATGTGTAACTCAGGATATTGAAATATTACAATGTGTACTTCGAAATAAAGAATTGCTTTTGACGGATAACAGAATATAACAAATGTTTGTCGCTTGGGTCACTGCTACAGGTAATCAATGCGGTATGGGATCATTTCCAACTTGACCGTGGCCACATCATAGTGGCTTCCTCTTACAAATCTGTGCCCCCCTCCTCGTCTATAACTGGAACGTTACTGTACTATATAAGCCCCCTTCAATACCGAGGATACAGTAATAATATCTCAACACAAGACCGCACTGAGGTAGCAAGCGACCACAAACAACACAGCCATGTTCAAGCTTGTAAGTTAGCACCTATAGATTTATATTAATAATATAATAAGACAAAAGAAATAATGTAAGATTTTCTGTAAAACCTTTCATTTAAATCTCAAAATTATTCCAAAGTTACGTCTATTAAATATGTCTCATATGTGGCACTAATAAATGGTTAAAGGTAGATTTTTCTAGAGTTAATCTAGGGACGTGTTTGCAAGTTCTTACTTCTCAGATTGCGCCAATATTTAATTTATAATAATTAAGTTCTTTAGCAGATTACAGTTTGCAAGAAATGTATTAAAATTTTGGTGGTAAAACCATTCACAAAGCGAAGATGAGTTAAGAGTGTAATACTAAAACGGTTCTTACACATAAAGGTACAGAGGGTGTATTATTTGTGTTTGTTTTATGATACTTAGTCAACTGAATATATTCGAATTGGAAAGTAATTTTAAAGATAAATAGAGAATAATATGGACAAGTGGTCGAGGCCTGAATCAAGGCACATTATTTAATAAAATGGGATAGAAACACAATGTTTAAAAATGTCGGTCCCCGGTCGATATTTCGAAATGGGTAGTTCCACATCGTGCACACGTAAAGCTCCAACCACAAGCAACTTACAAGAATATGATCGAAGTGATATTAGACTATGATTTAAATTTGAAACGTTCTAACAGAGAAGTATTAATCGTCTGAATAAAAATAAATTCCAGTGTTGAGTAGGATTTGAGGTTCTCACATCGGCGAGTACGAAGATCGCTGTCTTCTGGGGTGTAGGACCTTGTAGTATGGTAGAAGTTTGCCAACGTTTCAGAGGTCCTTGCTGCCTGCATCAGGGTATCATAACTCCGATTATGGAGGCAGCAAGGACCTCTGAAACGTGACAAACTTCTAAAAGACTTCACGGCGCTACAACCTAAAGACATCATTAAACAATCGTAGGGCTCCGTCATCAATCAGCCACTCAGTCTCCTGTTTCACTTTAATTTGTATTTTCGTTTTGGTTTCAGATTGTTCTTGCTGTCATTCTGACATTGGCTGCTGCAGCCCCTAAACCCGGCTACCTGCATGCCCCGGCAGTTGCTTACGCTGCCCCTGCCATCCACGCAGCCCCCCTGGCCTACGCTGCACCAGTTATTGCTGCACCAGTGGTTAAAGCTTACGCTGCCCCCGTCGTAGCAGCTCCCTTGGTGAAAACGTACGGCCACCCTCTGGCTTACCACGGATTGTATGGTGGCCATTACTTCTAACTCATCCACCACATTCACCACGTCACTCCATTTCAAAATGTTTTGTACAGAAATAAACGCATCTTGCTACGTGTAGTAAATGTCTTTTTATTATTTTTGAAAGAGTTAACTCGTACTTTTATCCAGACCCACCAACAAACAATATGATTCATAGGTCTCTTATTTTGGGGCGTAACATCATATTTCCAAAACCGCTTCAGTCCATAATGCCTGGCATAACTACTCACGTACTGGGGACAAGACCGTGCGTCCTACGTCCGCTAGAAGTAAAAAAGTTAATCAGAGGGGTACCATATAAGGAAGTATTTATTGTTCGTGCTACAAACATAATTTCCTAGTGGCTGTACCTCGCTGTCTCAGGTGGTTTTCGGTTTACGTAGTATATACGTTTATTTGGTGATGTAGACTAAGCGCGCCTTTTCGGTTCGACTACTGTAAGTTAACTACAGTCCGCAGACCAGGAGAAAATCCCTGCTAGGAATTCGTTAAACGCGCATGCGCAAGATTTCGCGGTGAGTGACGACCCATCCTAAAAGTATTCTTTCCACAACCACTGAACGAACAATCTTTAATGTGTTCTAATGGATACAGCTTTAAGATTACCTCACAGTGGCAAAGTTATTTAATCTAGAATATTATGACAACGCCCACAGAACACATTAGAGGTGCACTCACTACACGCTACTCCTAACTGCTTGATGTTTTCAGTCTGTGTGTAGTAGCGTAAAACTATGGCGTGTCACACTTCCCACCAATAGCTGCCCTCTAGTCCAGCTGATAAGTAAAATTCCCTCCGCACCGACCAGAAACGACTTCCCCTTGCAGGGATTTTCTCGTCATCTGTGGACAGTATCTACTCTTCGATTCAAATTAGACGGCGCTGCGCAGTAGCAAGAGCGTCATGCGAATTGGACCAACCGGCTCCAGTCACTCTTCTTACTGCTACCATAACATTTCTTTCGCTGCGTGGTTTGTACAACTCAACTAATATTCTTAGGACAGCAAGTTGTAGGAGGTTACGATGGAATCGACACTTAACACAGATAAGAAACAAATGCTTACAAAATTTTGTCGAAAAATCTCTTGTAAAGCGGCAACATGAGAGAATAAAGAGTCTTAGGAAAGTGGGCTTTGAAGACGGGTGGCTGACAGAACTGACTCAAGATCGTGTCGAGCGGCTGGTTTCAGTACTAGCAGCGCTGAACCTTCGGACTTTGCTACCATAGAGTTAATTTCAAATCAGTCGCCTGATTAATAGGTGGATCATATTAGATTTCACTCTGATGTTAAACAGGCCAGAGTTTTTGAACTGTAGAAGCAGGAGTGGTAGTAGCAGCAGCAGCAGTAGAACTTTTAAGAGTCATTTAGAACAGAACGTATGTACACAATACGTGGTTACAGTTAATAATAACAGTTATTGTATTAAACCTCTCTAACGGGCCCAAACGAGTAGGTATCCTTCACTGAAGACAAGAGAAGATCCAGTTCCCGAAACGAGTGTTCTACAGAATGATGGAATAAGTCCAAAAGGCTGACAATACGAAACGTAATAGACCAAACCACCATCATTATCCGTCATTACCTTACGATCAGAATGTCAGTTTAACTTGAAGACGATCCAGGTTACAATACAGAGTAAAAGGTGTGACCAGATCTTGTACATGAAAACTTTCAGAGGCAGAAATAAAATATCTTAGCCTACCTTGCTTAAGAGCATTTCGCACAAGGTAATAAATATAATTAAGCGGTGTAAGTGGTTTTAACAAGGGCACTTTACGTCGGAATGGACAATTTCCAGAATAGTTAATTTACTTGTTTATTAAGTAGCTAAAAATAAATTATATCCATGAACAAGAGACCTTGAAAACCAAACAGTACGCACAACCTTTTACGTAACCAAAAGTTTCATTACCGTGTTGACAAAAGCCCACCAATGGTACTTATCCCATGTCAGATGAATCCTATCCACACACTCCAATCCTACTTGCCAAAGATTCATTTTAATATTAACCTCACATCTACGTCTAGGTTCTTCCGAGTGGCTTTTCCCCTTCAACTAAAAGTTCGTACGTATTTTCTCTAGGGCAATATTTTGAAAAGGTGGTCCTGTTGTTGTTATGAAACCACCCAAATACAATGAAGTATGATGAACTAAACCAACCACAATAATCTGTTACCATGACTACAATCAGGAAACACTTAAAATATAATGTAATGTTTTAGCAACCAGCTCATATTCTTGGCTGGCCCAGGACAGGGACCGGTGGAGGGCTTTGGTTAGTTCGGTGATGAACCATCGGGTTCCTTAAGACATCTAGTTAGTTAGTTAGATCTTGTATTCTTGTGGGGATTAAATTTTGATGGTATTGTAGTAAAACGACAAAAATACAAAATTTAAAACATGTACTTCAGTTTGATAAAGGTAATGATACAGTTTTCGATGTGTCCCAAGTACCAGAGGGCGAAAATAAATTCAGTGCCGATGCAAACAAACAAAAAATATTTCTAAGATAATTTCCTAATTAACTACAAACTCAAACAGATTTCCACCTGGACATTGTGATTAGGAAAAAACTTACCTTTTTAACTTTTAAAGTTTCCTTTTTAACCACAATCTCTGTTAAATTACTAGATCTTTCTATTTTCCATTAAGGCTATAATGTGAGCTTTCGACAGAGCCACGAGCTACTGACATCTTATATTATTATTTAGTGTTCTGTCTGACGACAGGTCCATATGAACAGGATCCTTCCATCCTTTTCTCGGACTGGGACCTGTTCATATACGTTCTTGGCAGATGATCCAGAAGTGGTTTGCCATTGCCTTCTTCTGTGTGTGAATGGAGTAATTGTTGGGATGCCACGGAGAAACCGGGGAAGCCCCCGGAGGAAAACTCCGTGCTTCCTAGACCACGGCCTTGCCCAACACAAGTTAAAAATTCGGGCACCGCCGGGAATCGAACCCGAGACCATAGGATTACAAGGCCAGCGTTCTAACCGCTTTCGTATCTACCACGGCATGAAATCACGCCCTTGTTTTTCCACCCACTAGTTAAGGAGACAGAGGATAAATGACTTCCAGCCGTGAATTTTCTAATCCTATTAATTTTTGCACGTGATATATTATTTTAATTTCGTGGCCATTTGGTCCAAATTTAGAGTTTTGAAAATCAGTGCAATTTAGCTCTCACACATAATGTCTTAAAAATTAAAGCTAAATGTCTTTTTCTTGAATAAAAATTTCAAGTTACAGTAATAGAAAAAACGTTTATTCAAATAAAAACCAGCATAAAAGTTGTAGCTGTATTACCTAATACGGACAGAGACCGTCAAACAAGACATGTTTACTGGAGTGTTTCCAGATTTTATAAATTCAAATTAGATTCTATAGCGATGCCATGATTTGAAAGCGTTCCTCTTCCGTCTCCTCACATAATCCTTAAGTAATTGTACTTGAATCTGACAGAATTTCAGTTGGAGATACTTGTATAATTAACTAAAATATTCCCATCTTGACCTTCCCCAGAGGTAAACTATCTCGCTGAATACAAGAATTCCAGGCGATCGTCATTTAAACAGATATTTTTCTGAAGCCTAATATAGGCAGTAAAGATTGTATTGTCGTATTCGTCCATCTCCCTTTAATTATCGCTACTCGATATCCTGACAGGTGAATCTAATCCACACAATCACTCATAGCTTATTTCTAAAAGATTCATTCTTGGCCCACATAAACCTCTTTTACTGAATGTAATGTTGGTTCATACACGCAACAGAACAATAACGTGTTACGGTAAACAGTTAAATCAAAAACTAATCCACCGACTTGTAACACATAAATTTAATTTAACTTTATTAACTTCCATCAAATGGTATAACCATTTCAACTTTTAATGTTGTATTATCATATCTGCACCAACAGTCAATAGCAACCTGTACGTAACCAACTGGAGATGATCCTGATTGAGTCGAAACATGTTGGTATAATCAACAATTTAATAAAAAACAAAATAGTTGCGTGGACAGACATATTGTATTATGATTTAATTAGGTCTAATATTTTGTTCGAAGGTAATTTAACGACACTATATCATCACAGATGATACGGGATAGCTCAATCATTTAACTTCCACGATTGAAGTTTAATAACCGAATTTTCAGTCCTGGAAGAACAACAAATTTGTGAAAAACAACCATACATTATGTTCAAAGTGTACCAGGGTTAAAACGGCCGGAACACGATCTTCTTTGAACAGTTGGCACTTATTTAACCGATTACAAAGCAGTTCAGAATCTTTCATCGTGCTGTAAAGGATTTTTAACCTAAATATTAATAAATACAAAATAAACATTTTACCCGTTACTTTGCTTGAGTGTGAAACTCGCTCTTTGACCACAAAGGAAGGCTACAAATTGAGCGATGGTGTTTCAGAATAGAGGATAAGGGAAAATAACAGTGAGAGCTTCATAATCGTCATTCCACCACTTCCGTCAGTCATCAAATTGAGGACGAGGAGATGGGTTAGGCATGCAGCACGCATAGTAGTGAAATGAGAATGGAGTACACATTTTTAATCACAAATTCTGAAGTTGTGAGAACATTTGAGAGATCTAGGCATAGATGAGAGGTTTACCGTGATACATTTTAAAGAACTGGCAAATTATTGCGAACACAGTAATCGGGTTCCATAAATGACGGAAATATCTTAACCTATTCAAAGTGGTCTCTTCACACACAGAGTTTTAAAAATATGAATCAATAACAAAATTAGCTACAAATTACAGAGCAAAGAATCCTGGAACTGTACTCTATTTTAATCCCATTACATATAGAAGACTTGACGTAAAAATCCATTATTTAAATAAAAATAGCTTCCTTGTAACACTCTTCGCATTCAGACATATTGATGTGTTGTTAAAATTCAGATATAGGAATCTGGAAATAGCTCTCAGCATTGTAATCAGATTCACCCCTTACGTAACAATGTCCTACGCGTAACATGGAGATGACGCAACAGAAGGGTATTCGAGGCTTTCTCTGTCACAGAATATGACGCCAGTGTGACTCCATTGTCAATTCGACTCACGCGGATGTTACTATGGTAAACTGACGTAACATTGGCTAGCTGGACACTTGATGTAACAAAGGAGTATCTGGAGACGATATATAAACATCACCACTGAAACAGCAAGGCATCATATTCAAATTGTTTCTCTTCAAGAGGACCATCCACACAGAGACCATGTTTTTCAGACTGGTAAGTTTATATTACCCAAGGGGGATCAACTCCGATTCTCAAATAATTGTTTCTGAAAAAATTAAGACAACATATCTAGGTACACTCTTTGCCAATAACAGCTGGTATAAATTTATCCTAAAATTACTTAAGGACGTATATTGCTGTCTTCTGGGTTGTTGCGCAAAGGACCTCTGAAACGTCTATAAACTTCTACCAGACGACACGGCGCAACAACCCAGAACGTCTTCAGACTCACCGCTCCAAAAACCTCAAATCCTACTTAAGGACGTACTTTCAACTGCCAAGCAACGTCATGAGGTGAGTATATAATAAATGGCCTATAGGCAAGGATGTAGGAGCTGATCATAGCACTCATCTCGGCTTCAGGAGCAACACGCAACACGCAGCTCAACCAACTTCATGGAGGACAGCCCTTCTCAAGAAGCTAATAGTCGCTGAGTTCGTCAAGAAATCCCTCGTCTTTCGTAGAGCCGAAATATTCATTACCGTATTCAAAATCCCACCAATACACCCTGTACTGAGCTAGTTGAATCCAATCCACAGAGTCACAGATAATTCATATAATGTTAGTATTGGCTTCTAACCCAATATAACACAGTTCTAACAGGAATATCAACACGGTAAATCTCTCAGCGTGATAGAATACTATCGGACAAGCAAATACGTTTACCGACTGCGGATAATGGTGCTGCGGTCTGTTTACATCCGCTCGGGGTGTCTACCAGTGGTCATCGACGTGTACAATGTGACGTATAAAACATCAGATGATTAAATAATAACGCTTACATGACTAATGTACAATATTATTTATACCTTGACATCGTCACCGTCGGTATACGTTACTATTAACAAAGAGTGTGAATAACGGAAGCGCCAGACATATTTTATAATACTGATATAACTTAATTATTTACCACGTTCAATTCTGTACACAGAATACTGGGCTTTTGCGGTCCACAGCTCTAATATAATGCCTAGTTGTACCATTTTTCTACTATACAATATTTATTATTTTACTATAATTATAATCCCACTTTCCTATTTCAAATTAGATATAATTTTATACAGGTATGTTTCTATATTTCTTAATTCTACAGCGTTAGTACAATTTAGCATCCCCTTGAAGCTGCCTAGTCACTAACGATAAGCCATGTCCTACTCACAAACTGACCCCTCCGTTTAATCGTTTCTGAAAGTTATAATCGTATCTGAATATTTTTCTTCTCCTTACGCAGATGGCATCACCCTTTTTTTAAATCCTCTCGTCACTCACAGTTTCCAAATACCAGTCTTTATCCATGCTAACCCACTTCTATAATTTCTTATACAGCAAACTGTGTATTCTTCCCTGGTACACTCCAATTTCATGTGATATTAAAATATTAATGACCATCCTCTTACATTTGCACACAGATTAATGTTCTATCATTTCGCAGGGCTGATAACAATATCTTAATCTTATGCACAGTGCTTCCTGCTCGTCGCCTTGGCGGCTAGTTCAGTGACAGCTGCGCCTGGAATTCTAGCAGCCGCCCCCGTGGCTGCATACGCCGCAGCTCCGGTGGCCTATGCCCCTGCACCAGCCGTGGTAACCGCCCATAGTTCGCAGGTGGTCGCCCAGCGATTCAACGCATTGGCAGCACCGGTGGTTGCAGCTGCATACTCTGCCCCTGTTTACGCCGCTGCCCCTGCTTATGCTGCATACGCGCATGCACCAGTTCTTCTAAAATGAAATGTATAAATGCCTCAAGCTGAATATGGTACAATTCTGTCTTTTAAGTCAACCAACGACATTTTGTGTGATAAATGATAAATAAAGACTTGCTTTACATTCGAAATAATAGTTTTATTTTTGTTATTAAGTTTCTTAGCCCTCAAAAACAAACTGAACGTTTACTGTGAAGGTTAACGAGTGGAAGACAGCCGACAAAGGGTGGTCCTCCGACTTAAATGTTGGGCGTAGTCACAGAGAAAAAACTGACACGTGTAAGATTGTCCTATTGGACTTTTTCCATCGTTTAAATTATTAAATTATAAGTTTTCGAAAGCTGAATTGCGTTTTCATCATCAGGTAAAGAGAAGGAAGAAGGCAAAACTGGGTCTGGTCTGAGACCACCTCAGTAAGGAGGTCTAAGAGATAGGCTTTCTACCCTCTTTTCCATTTTGCCTGATGACGAAAGCAAATTCCAGCTTCCGACCTCGTGATTTTATAATTCAGACAATGGATGATTTCATACGAACAGTTTTCCACAAAACGCAGCATCATCAGAAGCTTTCGAAGTTCGAAATAACAGCAAATAGCTAACTGTTAAACAGCCCTGGGAGTTAGAGACAAAATTCTTTAAAACGACCAACGCAACAGAAAATTTATATGAAATATACCAGAACATGCAATGTCTACAGGACAGATTCACTGAAAAGTATAGCCCCTAATATAAAATACAAGTACTCCTCAATTAATGTGACAGTTGTGTTCCAAAGAAAACTGGCAGAGGGTGAAATCGCATAAAAAATAAAAGTCCCTCTTTCCTTGAATTACTCATCAGCCACCTACATTATCACTGTACTCCGCTCCTTCCCATCGCGTTCAATCGATCAGCATAGAGTGAGTGCTATTAATTTAAATCTGTCTAAATTAGTTGAACACATCCAAATGAAATCGCATTTTTCGATCATGCATAAAAAAGAGTTCTTATAGTTGCAAAGAAATAGGATTCGAGTAAGTGGACTGGGTTCATACGAAGACGGCTGTCTTCTGGGTTGTAAGGTCGTGCAGACCAATAGATGTTTACCAACGTTTCATGGGTCCTCGCCGCCTCCATCATCAGGCTCTGAAAAGTCGGTAAATATCTACCAGACCTCACGGCGCAACAACCCAGAAGACTAACCCTCATATTGTACATGTTATAAGTTTAATGAAAGTTTCGTACATAAATACAGAGAAATTCCATAGCTCAGGTTAGCCGCCGTCCTCTCACGGCGTAGGCCCCGATTTGGTCCCATGGCAGTCAATGTAGAATTAGTAGTGGGAATAGTTTTTCAGTTATCCCATGTAAAACCCATTCAACCACAGCACCTTATACGCTCATATATCATCTGGGGGAAAGACAATGTAAACGTTAATGGCCTATTTCCACATAGAAACAGCCTCACACAAACAAATAATTTAAAAATCCCGTCGCTTCCATATCACGATTTTGCGCGTTCTCCATGCTATTAGCATTACATGGCTTTCCAATTGCATAACACATCTTACCTAATTTAATCAAAATTCTAGTAGAAACGTGCGGACAGACGGATATACAGGACAGGCACTGTTACGTTCATTTTATACGCATCGTGAAACGAACTCATAATTATTTTTAACCGTCGTTGTTACTTTGTGACAGGCTGGAGAGTCATGACCACGTTCAAGTGTACATTCACGTATATTAAAGTAGCAGGAATCGTTGTAAACAAAACACTAACGTTATAAGCTTTCACTTCCGGTCAGTCGTCGTTCACTATAAGCACCCAACAAACATGGCACCCTGCGCCAATAACTCTCACTTTCCTCCACGTGCGTCTCGCGTAGTTTTACAACACGCATTTAAATGGCGAGCTAGTGAGAGTGACATTGGCGATTCTGTTACTAAACAGACATTTCTTTATATAAGCAGATTAACAATACAAAAAGATTAAATTAGGCGCTCTATTGTTTTATAATGGCGAGAGGAACATAATAAAGGAAAATTAATTCTGTACAACATCTCTTCTCACCCTGGTATTCTCAAACTTCAGTTACCTCTATATTATTTGTATTTTTACTCAGTTGGGAAAACTGCTATTTTACATTTAACTATTATCTCTCACTTTCGATTTCTTTTGGAGACACTTGTGTAATTAGGAACAACCTTTAATGTTACCTTCGCATTTAATACCTCATAAAGGCATTAATTGGTTAAAAACAATCATGTTTAGAGAATACAGTGATAATTACATTTGTACACTATTTTGTTGTATAAAGTGACGCCGACAGATTAACAATTGTCGGCAAAATCACTGCTGTTTCACCGGCCTATCCACGTCGTACAAACCTCAAACCTCACGAACTAAATATAAGCCTAAGAAAATAACTACACGATCTACTAAATTACAAACCAGCTACTTAATCTAAACGTAAATGCATATTCAAACTAAATTAAACTCTTTGAACGTGGAAGTAGAAGGTTAAAAGATTCCTTAAACGTGAAATAGATTACAAATCCCGGACATGTTGAGAGTAAGCCCATGTCCTGATGGAGACATTCCTTTTAGCACCGTGCGCTCCATCTACGCTCGTGCCAATGATGAAATTTTAAATCACTATCACGCACACGAGAGATTTCACTGTCACTTATGTGCAATGCCAACAAAGACTATGTAATGAAAGTGGCATAAGAAACGACTTGGAGGATTAAAGCATTCAATCATCTCTGCAAATAAATTGTATGCTCCTCGGACAATAAAGGAACTTCAAAAACCAGTACAACCTTCGATGGTTATTTAGACGCATTTTGTGATAGATACCGATCCAGAAAATCAAGGAAGAATGCTGAGAAAAATATCAATATCTAAAAGATAGCATACAGTACGTATGTGAGGAACTTTTTAATTTGAACTTCTCACCAAATAGTAAGAAGGTAATAAAACGAAGTAGGAATGGGACAGATGAGAAACGAGTAGCGAACTATGTCGGAAAATGTGAAGAGACAACCTGAAAGATCGAGGCGTAGAGATGAGGATAATATTAAACTGGGGCTTAAATAAATACGATAAGTTGGTGTGGTCAAGACTCACGTGGCTCAGAACAGAGCCGAGATATTGTGAACACGGTAATGGATCTTCGAGTTCCATCGAAGGCGGGAGCATCAAGAAGGATTCTGTTCTGTTGATTTCTTCCATCAACTGAAGTCGATATGCCAGCCCTTTCCGTTAGAGAACACGAAATAGACAAGTGATTATGATTTACCAACTGGGAAATGTGTAGAAAGAAAAAGATCGATGTACATGTTTAAGACACTGGTTCAGTATTTTCTTTTAGACAAAGAGAGAAACCACAAACACGTCAGTTATGACAACTGGTGTCCTGGACGAGATTCGAAGCTGGAACTCTCCATCACGAGGTGTAACAGGGTAGTAGCTTACCGTTGCTTTTTTGGAAACATAAAATTTTCACATTACTCGCGTAAGCCTACTACTGTATCCACGGCTTCACATCCTATTTATCTACTACTTATTTTAATATTGTTATCTCGTCTACGTCAAGGTATCATTCGTAACTTGAGGTTAAATCCGCGACTTTTGTCATCTCTAATTTGTAATTATTGCCACATTCATTATATGTCGTTATATTATCTCATTTTAGCATGTAATATAGTTAAAATAACCTCTAATATTTCACATAGAATCATAGAAATCCAGTATCTACATACTTATTGCATTATCTACAGACGACATGAACCCATACTACACGCAACATTATGACCAGTGATGCAATATTATAATGCTGGAAGAAATTTCTCCCCTCCCTGGAGTTCTCTTTGGGCACATCCCAAAGAACACCCCTACATTTTTCACGAGTATATAACACTCTCTCGTATCTGTAAGCGGCACACACACTTTCTGATCCCACACACAGAGAGCCAACACGTCAAAATAACCATGTACTGCTTCAGCATGGTGAGTTTACCAATGACATTTCAAAGAACAAATATATTGATACTGCAATTGTTTTTGTTGATAAATAGTTATTAGGAAAGCCCTTAAATTTCTTATAATCAAAATACCTTTAGAAAATTATTTGAAATATTTACAAATAAAAAAATAAACACGGGACACTATTTCAACTTCTACCCGGTAACGTTTCACAGAAGGTACTTTTTAAAATCAAATTCAAACTGTTCGCACTATATATAAACTACTTATCTTTTTTAACTCACCTTTTGCATAGGCTTATTTTTATAATAATTTACTTGCAGCAAATAGGAATAATAACAATTTTATTAGTATTTTATGTGTTCCTAACATTAATTGTAACTATAAGAATTGACAACATTTCAAAAGGGTCTCTCGTGAAGTGATATTGATTTATAAGTTAATTACAGACGCTGTTTCAGCTTCGGATATTATATTCCGTCCGGTGAGATCGAAGGAATAAAATTAATTGTGAGCTGATAACAATTTGTAGTGAAACTACTGAAGTACATTTAAAGGTAGTAATTTGACATTCCGCTGGAGAGACTGGTTACAATCTCACATTAACGCCGTTCACCAGGCCGAGGTTCTAAGTGGATGTCTCATGAATACAAATCTAGGGCATTGCTGCTGTAGCAGTAAGATAAATTCATAAACTTAATAATAAAAGTATTTTATCTTTCCGTGTCTAAAATAAAAATAACATTAATAACATACAGAATTATGTACATTTCCATCAATTACGAACGTGTCACCTATTCAGTTTCATAGAATGATAACATATGTCTTTGTTCCAGATCTCAGTCCTGGTCGTAGTGCTTGCGTTGAACGCCCAGAGCACTCAGAGCGCACCGGGCGTCGCTGCACCCGTAGCATACGCAGCTTCCCCAGCTGCTTTAGCAGCGTATGCACGTGCAGTGCCATATAATATACCGCCTTTCGCAGCTGCTGTGAACGTACAGACCAGAGCCCTGGCTGCGCCACTGCTTGCCCCTACGGCTTATGCAGCTGCACCTGCAGCCTACGCAGCTTACGCGCCTGCGGCTTACGCAGCTGCACCTGCAGCCTACGCAGCTTACGCGCCTGCACCTGCAGCATACGCACCTGCGCCTGCAGCTTACGCGCCTGCGGCTTACGCAGCTGCGCCTGCAGCTTACGCGCCTGCGGCTTACGCAGCAGCACCTGCAGCTTACGCGCCTGCAGCTTACGCAGCTGCACCTGGAGGAATCGCACCTGCGTACTCTGTAAGTATAAGCTACAGTTCTTTTCAATGTCACGAAAAAATAGGATAGTGGAATTTTTGAAAAAATTTCACGAAATATATTAAACAAGACCAGACTTTTCGTCCATGCGCCATGCAGAACAAAATGTTTCTACAGATATATGGAATTAGTTGACAGGGAAAGAAATAGTAAAACTGTGATAATTTCGAAGTATCTTCATTATATATACTCAACCAATAAAAATCGGGTGAGCTAATTAAGGAAGATGATATGGGCAGGAAACATAGTTTTCGTGGTGTTCATTACAAAAATTTGATCGGAAAACCTAATAAGATGACAATTACCAGATTAAAGAATTTCATTTCAATGGATTCGGCCTACAAACATATTAACATTTGTTGTCAAGGTATAAACAGAATACACACGGTTAAGCTAATGTATAAGAGAGTGTTCTGGTTACTGTTAAGGTAAATATTATGGCAAAATTGTCCGTGTTTAAGTAAGAATGATGAACCGTGGTGCGAAAATGAAATTCCGCCTGAAGTCAAAAGCGATACTTACTTTTCTACCTCCATCATCAGGGCAATGACATCGCCATGATGATAGAGGCAACAAGCACTTCTCAAAAGCCGGAACACGGCTCAACATCCCAGAAGACATAATTTTAATTTAGAAGCTTTTATACTGTCCACACGCCGCTAAGACAGAAAATAATACAGAGATCTCTGCTCATACAGGAAATGTGACTTTTGCAACATGTGACAACAAAACATTGTTTGTTTGAACAGGTTCATCCCCCTTCAGCTCTGGCGGCTAGAGTAGCTGCAATTCCAGCCATCGTGTAAAAGCTGACCCCCACCAGGACTGCTCACCCCCTCGAAACAACCACCAGACGTTGGCACGAATTAAGTGTTTTTCATACACGGAAATAAAACATTATTACTGTTGTTACAAGGTTCAATGATCTCATTGTGGCAACCTACGTCCGTCCTGTTTCCTTTCCATATGACTGACTCATAATGAGCACGAAACAAAGCCCTTATATAATCCTTCCATCTACACCTAGGTTTTCCGAGTGGCCTCTTTCCTTTAAACATCTCAGTCAAGTTTCTGTAAGCATTTATCATCTCCTCCGTACGAGCTACATGCTCCGTCCATCTTATTTTCTTTGATTTCGTTATCCTAATAAGATTTGTTGCCGATCACAGTAGCTGCGCAATCTAGCGCATGGGTCTTGGTCCCTTGGATACAGATACTGTGAGTTCGAATCTCACCTGAAACACAGAAGTTTGTGCTCGTCATTCTGTGTTGTGCTTTTCTGTCATACGAGACCTGCCTAAACTCAAAGAAATTATTTCGAAAACTACAATAATGTCCTCCAAGACCTGTAGGGTCACTAGGAAATAGAAAGATGAAGAAGATTTAGTGAAGGTATAAATTCTGGAGTTTCTCACTATGGATTTTTCTCCATCCTCCTGTATCACGGCATTCCTCTTAGGTCCAAATATTCCCCTCAGCATCGTGTTATTAAACACAATGTGTGGTCGTTCCTTAATGTGAGAGAACAAATTGCACACCCATACAAAACAACAGGTAAAATTATATTATTTTTTTGATTGCTGACAGGAAGGCAAAATATTCTGAACTGCATGGTAACAAGCTTTTCCTGAACGTAGTCTGCTCCTGAAACACTTTGCATCTTATAAGCTAATCCCAGTAAGAAGAGCTAGTATCCTTCCCAGTCGAGGTTCGAACATGATACCTTCTAAACACAAAGTACAAGCGTCGTCAATTAGCTATTCCGAGGGGCTACAGGGGATTTTGAAACAAGACTTCATCCCGTGGTATCACATAAAACTGTACAAAAAATTTCACTGGCTGGGTAAATTTTAAATCCGATCGGAACTCAGACGCGAAGAGAAATATTTCTACTCCTGCAAGGAATCAAACTGTGGTCGACTGTTATGCAGACCGTACTTACTTAACTAGCAATGGCTTCACATAGGTCATTAAGTAAATGCACTCGCAGACTTTTATTTAGCCAATGTACTTATGAAATTGCTTCCTGGTAACAGTCGTCAAACGAATGACGGAAACAGCCAATGTAGATGAGACTGTTGGCTCATGCTGTTTAAGAATCCGTTCAGGTCCAACATCTCGCAGCACTAAACATCATTTTATGCAATTACCAGTAGTAAACAAACAGCAATGTACAGATTTCAGCGTGTTTAATTTTCCTATATTATTAGCTCGCTTAGACACACTGACACAACAACACAGCGAAGTTCGAAAATGATCATAAATTAGATTGAATAAGCATTCGGAAAGAGAAGATCTCGATCAATTTGAAGGTCCTACTACAACATTCGTTTGAAGTAACTGGGTAAAACCACAAAATACTAATTAAGATACTCGAGTGTCATGGGGAGGTTTAGGGCAGTTTATTATTGCACAAGAGTGTACCTGCTTCTGACAGTTTTTTAAAGCACGGTGTGATTATTGTATGGTTTCGTTTTAAATGGTACATCCTGTAGTCACAAATAATTTTAAATAATTAATTTATTTATCTGGAATTTGACTTATCTCAAAAAGAATAGTTTGATATTTCGGAACAAACGGGGAATATAAGATATTACAATTTAAATTGTGTGATATACAGAAAAATAACTAGGCTTCAGAAAATGAGAATAAAATAAAATAAATAAACAACCATAAATAAAGAAATAATCTTATACATCACAAAAGTGATTCTGGTAATTCAACTGAGTTCTGACTAACGCAGCTACGTGACAATATATTGTGGTTAGACTTTATAAAGAACAGTACCGCACCGAACAGCCAAGTGTTCAATATTCCACGAGGGTCGCTGTGTATTAGTTTACATGAAATACGGTCGAAATTAGAGCACATCGGATAAACTCTGGGGGTGGGAAGGTCGGTCACTGAACCCGAGTCACTGCACATGCGCAGTCATAGGAAAAGTTGACGAGGAAAAGCGCCAAAGTACAAATGGGTCACAGATCACAACTGCACAAGATTCTTGACGTCACAACAGAAAAGATTGGGTACCAAGACGGAAACGCTGGCAGGTTGGTGGGATTTTGGTGTCGCCTTACGGAAAACCTGAAGGAAAGAGACCACGTGGAAGACTCAGGCGAAGACGACGTGTGCCTTTCCCTGTGGGATTGTATTTACGGGTTTCCTATGCTCCGTGTTCAAAGTAATTATTTCCTCACACAGCATTAACCAGCTGTTCTTTGTTATGGTTAAGTGTTGGTGTTTTCTTTGAGGTACGGACTTAACTTTAACGAACACGGTGATGAACCTTTGGATTCCCGTCTATTCACGGGTAATGTCCTGACTAGCTGGATGACTATCAGCGTCTAAGTAAAGTTTCTGCACCGTATGGTTGGTTAGCTAACTGCCTACTCAAAAGTTTGACGTCGAATTGGTAAATACTTGTGAATAATGAAATTCAGATGCAACGTAGCTATTTGTCTCGAACAAAATAAAATCCATGAAAAAGCTATTTGAGTAGCGAGTTTCAGATTAAAACCTGCAACTTCAGAAATTCAAAGCAGGAATACCTACTATTTATTTGTGACTGAGATTTCAGGTTCTGGTTTGTTCTGCCGTGTAGTCTCACTGAAATTTACCGACGTTTCGGACGTGTATACTCATTGCAGTTCAAGAAATTCCTTGCTGTATTTACTAGGACTCACTACTGGACCCTGACACCAATACTGTCCACAGACCAGGAGAAAATCCCCGCGGGGGAAGTCGTTTCTGGTCGGTGCTGGGGAAATTTTACTTATCAGCTGGACTAGAGGGCTGCTATTGGTGGGAAGTGTGACACGCCATAGTTTTACGCTACTACACACAGACTGAAAACATCAAGCAGTTGAGATTAGCGTGTAGTGAGTGCACCTCTAATGTGTCCTGCGGGTGTTGCGATAATATTTTAGATTAAATCTCTGTGCCACTGTGAGGTAATCTTAAAGCTGTACTCATTAAAACACATGAAAGATTGTTCGTTCAGTGGTTGTGGAACGAATGCTTTTAGGATGGGTCGTCACTCACCGCGAAATCTTGCTCATGCGCGTTTAACGAATTCCTAGCAGGGATTTTCTCCTGGTCTGTGGACTGTACTAGTTGAATATGAAACTCAAGATCTCACCCTATTTAAGCTGCATTGTAATATTAACCTCATATTTGCGTCTACGATTACCAAATTCTACGACCAAAAATTCTGTATTTATTTCTCATTTCTATGTGTACTGACATTAGTTAATAGAAGGTATATTTTTCACTAATGACCCATTATCAGAATGTCAACTACAACTGGCTTTTGAAACACTTTCTGCCCTAAAGTCACTGAATTATTGAAGTAATAAATCATCTATAAGAACGGTTTTCTGTACGCAAAATCTCGTGCAAGAGTTAAGAAATACTTTGTACGCACTCACGACTCGAATTACGCAACAACAGTCACGAACTCCACCTTTGGTAACGTACAGAGCCGTGACAACTGGGTTAGCAATGCCATCGCATTTACCGAATACAAACAGCGAGTCTGCGGACTCGCGTTACGCACAGTCAACTGTAGAGGTCTCTTGCGATTGAGTGGGATGAAACGAAGCCAGCACCTTCATACTGCGGCCTCAACGGCACACAACATAACTTCGCCTCACGAAAAAGGGGCACGAAACTAAACATAGCTAAATAAACCAAACCAATAGCCAATTATCGTCATCTTTGACGTACTTTTTCAGAAATTACAAATTACCTTATGCTCAAATATAAATGTTCTTGAAACGATAACACATTCCTTTTGAGTTTCACATTAAATTAAATTTGTTTATTTGAGGTCCGCAGTGTGCCGCTGGGACCGTGGGTTCGAATCCCACTCAAGCCATAGATGTTTGTCCGCGTTTTTCTGTGTTGTGCTGTCCTGTGTACAGGTAGAGGCCTTGCGACGGGCCGATCCCTCGTCCAAGGAGTCCTACCGAATGTCTATAGATCAAGCCAACGAAAATTTGGGACCCGCAGTGCTCAGGCACTTGAAGAACGGGTCGTTCCCATTATCCCAGTATGAAACAGTTTGTAAAAATCAAAAATTTTACCTGGAAAACTTACATTTTAAGCGAATGTTTTGAAGTCCTTAATATGTGTATAATTTGCACGTAAGCAGCAGACGAGATAAACATAAAAATTTTCAATGTCCTTCAGAATACGGAAAATAAATGAGCATCTAATAATTTCACGGGCCCGGTTACAAGTGTTATAGGGCCGGATGTGGCCCGCGGAACACCAACTTCACCACGCTGATCTAAGAGATGATTTGACAGATAAATATATGCAGACGTGCGCATAAAACGATACATAGATAAACACACAAATACGATAGATAAAAAAAAGACATATATAGATATACAGATACATAGATACAAAAATACAAATAAAGTGGATGGAGTGATAAATGAGAGACTTTTTATATCACACATCAACATCATTTCGCCATTTATTATGGTCCATGATATATAGGCCTTTTGAATGGCTTAATATACAGCTAAACACACATACGTACATAGACCTACATAAACCCTTACGTGCATAGTGTATGTACATTATATTACATACAAGCATGCACATACAGATCCTACATAAGCAGATAAATACATAATTAGGCAGGAAGTTAAATGTTCGCCACTGGACATAATCCTTAATATTTTCCTGCCAGCTACACCTCGGTCTTCGAAATTAGCTACATTAAAAATTATGACACGAATTTTATTCTTGTTCCTACGAGTTTTATAATTACTTCTATTTCATAAATAACTCAAAACAATTTTCTCAGACCCATAAAATCATACAAAATACTGACACACAATACAGATGATAAACGTAATTAAAATTTAAAGCCCACTGGTAACTATATGTACCGCCTACTTTAACAATCAGTAACTCTGAAATTTGTACGAACATGTTTCGTATGATTACCAGAATAAACAGTTATTATTCTCTTAAATAGCATTAACCATTTTATCTTTGTTATGGTTGTGTTTTTTTTTTCGGTAGATACAGGATTTTTAAATATTGTTAAGACGAGCTTCAGCTTCAAAGGGTTCGAAATTAAAATTTCTAAGTTATTGATACACGTGTCTATATGGTATATATTCGACGAAAAAAAATATGAATGCCCTCGAGTGTCACTTGAATCTATTGATTTTGCAACATTATTAGAGTACAAACGGATAAGACGAAAAAACCGATGTTCATTTCCACATCTACAGGACAGGACAGAGAAATTCAAACTGCCACAGAAGTCTGATCGCCACAGTAATAAATGTACTAATCCCATTTTTTGATGCAACGGACTGAAAGCGTCTTCTTCAAATTCTGACGTGCCAAATGGAAAGAGAAAACTTCGTATTCCTACAGCAACTAAAGGAAGTGAAACATCCAAACGTCAAATATATTCTGCTCACGAGTAAGTGATGGCTTGGCAATCGCAGGAGAACTTCATAGTCCAGTGAGGTATAAAAACAGTTGACGATCTGAACGGAGCACACATCAGCTGATTCCAGCAACAGTACACTACCAACATGTACAGCAAGAACTCGGTGAGCATTACAGGTGTAATTTCCAAAATTGTACAAATATTAACACTACGAAACATTCTGTACAGGACAGAACAGTCAGTATATAAGGTTAAGCGTTATGTAATAACACCAGGACGGGCGTTTAGTGGGGAGGGCTGAAATAAAAACGCTGACCGCTCGAAAGTGACAAAATGTCGTTCTTCTTCTCGTTAGGCTACCACTAAACTACAATATTACTGCCCAGATTTCTATTCAGATTTAAAATTTAGAGCTATTACTGTGAAGTCATTTAAATAAAATGATCTGTTGATAACGGCTGTCTTCTGGGTTGTAGCCTCCATCATCAGGACGATGAGTCGCCCTGATGATGGAGGCAGCAAGCACCCCTGTAACGCTGGTATACTTCTACCAGACTACACGGTGCTACAACTCAGAAGACAGCCATCTTCATACTCGTTGCCGTGAAAACCCGTAATGTCAAAATGGTCTCTTCACTGAATAATTTATCTCATAGAATTCGTAATTCTGTTAACCTAAAATTCTTGATTCAGGAAGGCTTGCGGTATCTTTGTTTTCTATCTTTCATCTAAAAACTTCTGAACCAATGGATTATCCAAGAAACCTGCTCTTCATATCATGTCACTAGGAGCCAAAAATGTTTGGGACCGGCCATATTAATATTACTAAATCAGCGGCCATGTAAATTTCGAGAAGTGAGCGATACTCGATACTCTACAGGTTTCCCCGACTTATGTTAATCGATTTACATTTGACTACAAAGCTATATTTATAGGATATTTCTTGCAAGATCTTGGAGATTGACGTAAGAGACACAGATGTATAACCTATTAAATTTTAAGAGTTATTTACACTAACAGAAATAATTTCTCGATGCAATAAATGCCAAATGTACGTAGGAAGTAAACTTATGTTAAATTTTACTTGTGATAAACTGTATTTCTATTTGTAAGAAAATTGTAAATCATTATTATTTAAGACCTTCTTCAGAAGTTCATGGGGTCCGCAGTGGCCGCGCGATCGCTGGGACCGTGGGTTCGAATCCCACTCAAGCCATGGATGTTTGTCCGCGTTTTTATGTGTTGTGCTGTCCTGTGTACAGGTAGAGGCCTTGCGACGGGCCGATCCCTCGTCCAAGGAGTCCTACCAAAATGTCTATAGATCAAACCAACGAAAAGTTGGGACCCGCAGTGCTCAGGCACTTGAAGAACGGGTCGTTCCCTGTATCCCTGTTGAGAAGTTCATAATCATTCACCTGACAAACCTTTTCTTCTTTTATGGAAACCGACGATTCATTAACGCGTTTACAGGCGTTAAGAAATGAATCCTACGCTGAACCAAGCAAATCCAATCACCAACCTCACGTCCTATCCCCTTAAGAACCATTTTAATTCTGTCCTCCATTATTATTATTACAGATGCTTGTGTTGGTCGCCGTGATGGCTCTGGTAACAGTAACAAGGGCAGGGGTTGCTCCTTTGGCAGCTGCGGCCCTGCCGTACGCAGTTGCACCCTTCGGAAGTTCATACACCGCCCATTCAATCAACCACGCACTCGCCGCCCCCGTTGCTGTCCCTGCTGCCGCCCCCCTGGTTGCCGCTCCCGCAGTCTATGCGCCGCAAGTTGCCGCCCCCGCAGTCTATGCGCCGCATGTTGCCGCCCCCGCTCTCTATTCACCCCATGCCGCCGCCTACATAGCCGGTTAGAAATGTACGCCTCCATCAGTCAACTTACAAGAATTGGCAAGATTTCTGTGATAAGCATACGACCAGACGAAGGATACAAATTCGTGGGTTTATTGTTATATAAAAATTCGATGATTTGTTTTAAAAAACTTCTAAACTTTCTGGTTCAGATGTACAAACAAAATATACATTTTTATCTTATAATGAAAACGTTTTACCGGAAGAAATAAAGTCTGACGATAAGAAAACTTGTAATTTATTAAACTTCCTTAATTTTATCTTGTGAAGTTACCAAGAAAAACTACAATAAACAAGCGTATCGCACTCTTTTTTGTAAGTTCGACTTTCCAAGTTTTCCCGTATTCTTTTCTCACAGAATGTTTCCTGTTTAACTTACAAACTTTTAAAATTTAATTGATAAATGCCAGGAGAAGTGAACTTAAATGTAACGACTATATAAATATTAACGGCGTATCATATCTGCAGGGGGTACAATGAACCCTGGCTCACATAAACGAAGATTTTTTATTATTTATCTCGAAAGTTGTAAGAGCTCTGCCCTTTTGAAATCATCCATCACTTTAACGCCATCTTTTGTTTTTTAAGCAACTGATGAGAGTGCCTCGTCTTCTCAGGCAGAATATTCATTACGAACGCAGCTTCAGTAATAAGTTCAAAGCAGACTGGTCTCAGAACTGAGCTCACCTTGGAAAGTTATTGAAGCGAATCCAATAGATAAATCTACTGTTGAAACAACAATAGCAACATTGACCACCACAAACACTACCAAAATTATTTTTTTTTTGTTAAATACAGAATTGTTATTTTTCGGTGAAAATATAAATATCATACAGGGAGAAAAAACACAAGTCAATTAGATGCTAATAAGCCAGGTGGTCTTTCAGGCGGAAAAATCTAACGATAAGTACAATGTCCCAAACAGCAAGACCACTCTCTACGTCAACGATGAACTTCTCTGAATCATACGTTTCCATTTTTTAACTGGACACAAAATATTTTTGGAAAATATGTGTCCTCCATTGGTGTAGACACGGCGTGACAAAGCAGCGGCCCTTTTCGATGTCTGTAACCCGAATCAGTTCTCGAAATATGAATTATATAAGGCCCAAATTGGCCCAGTATGAATTCAAATGCATGCCAAATATCTACATGTGTACTGCTGTTTTACACTCAGTTAAATAAATGGAATTGTGTTTCAATTAACTTTACATTTGTGTATGGAAAAAAAAAACCACGGTGGTCTAGCGGTTAGAATGCTGGCCTTGTAATCCTGGGGTCTCGGGTTCGATTCCCGGCGGTGACCGAATTTATAACTTGTGTTGGGCAAGGCCGTGGTCTAGGCAACACGGAGTTTTCCTCCGTGGCATCCCAACAATTACTCCATTCACACACAGAAGAAGGCAATGGCAAACCACTTCTGGATCATCTGCCAAGAACGTATATGAACAGGTCCCAGTCCGAGAAAAGGATGGAAGGATCCTGTTCATACGGACCTGTCGTCAGACAGAACACTAAATAAAAAAAAATATGGAAAAAAAATCCTAAGCTTAAGTTCAGAATTAGAAAAAAATAGATGGTTATGAATATCCCCACCCATGTGATGGTCCCACTAACAGGGCCTTTATTTAAGTGGCCCTTGGTAGACAATGTGTAGACTATTTTAGTTTTCGAAATATCGATCCAACTTAAGAGTACAGAAGCAAATCACCAACATTCTTCAACGTTTCTACGGGCAATTAGCGAGTGGCAAGTACTTCAGCGCCTTGCGACAGACTGAAAGACCCCGAACCGTGGCTAATACAGCGTGGCTGTCTCCCTCTGAGTACTGCAGAAAATTGAAAGCAGAGCAAGGTTAATGTGGTGTTGAAATACGAAGAAAATTAGTTCAGCATGACTAACTTTAAGCCTTGTCATATCTATGATCTGATACTACCTGACAAGGATTTATGAACACAGGTTTGTGGCCAAGCCGATTGTAGGGATTACATAACTAAACAATACAGGAACTTCCTTGTAACTCCAAGAAACAGATATATTCTTGAGATGATGATAGTCGCTTAGCTGGTCAAGAAATTATCCGACCTTTATAGAACCCCAAGTTTCACTACTGAATCCACAGGAACAGTTAATAGGTTACACATTTTTCTCTATCTTGTCAGTGTCTTTGTCTAAGCTCCAAACATTCTTCTAATCACTTTGTTCTAACTCTCGCTTTAGCACGTTTTACGTCACGATGAAAGACTCAGTATTACACCCATACAAAACAACAGGGACATTTCATTTCTAAGCAAGATTTCATGATTTCAAGTACGAAGACTTCTGTATTATGGATTGTAGTGCCGTGTAGTCTGTTAGAAGTTTATCAACGTTTCAGATGTATTTGCTGCCTCCATCATCAAGGCAACGACTTTTGAACTTTTGAATCTTTAGGATTTTAAACAGGAGGCGGGAAGAAAAATATTCAGAACTGCACGGTAATAATAATTTTCAGAATACCCTTAACTTCGTGGATGTAATTGATTTATTATAAAATAAGGAAAGTAGTCTACAAATATTTAAACCTGTAAAGTCTTACTTTAAAGTTTTACTGCGACGACGGAAATTGTGACCAACAGCTTTCATGTTACACGATTACACATTAAGTTTTAACTACAAATTTAAACAAAGCAGGTTTGTGCTTCTGAAGTTGTGACTGGAATCGTCGAACAAAGTACCTATTGTAAATCAATCACTAGCTTACGAATACCAAAAGAAGACAAAAGTTTCTAGATCAACCACAACCACTCCCACAGAAAGACCTTCTTACTCCCTTCTATGCGGTTATTGCTTCGAAATTATTACTTCAACTTGCCAGTTATTGGCAAACTCTTAATTAAAGTTTAAATGATTCTTTCAAGGTTTCGTAACATCACAAATCTAAATGATTAATCTGCGAGCTTGACCTTCACCACAAGCCATTTCAAATGAGATGTCTTATCTGAAAATATCGGGCCAGTCACACTATAATTTACAGCTGGCATCATAGGTTATTTGAGACAGACGGAAGGACATACGCACTTACAACCCTAACAGGGTTCAGAAAAAAACGAAATTTGGTGATGATTAAAGCGGTTATAGGTCTCGGAATTAGAAACTAAACTCGATGGAGTAGAGTTATTCTTAGAAGCTGCTAATTTTATTTGGTCGACAAATGCCTTGCCTTTTATGTAACCTGAACGTTAATTACCTTGTTCACAAAAACCAGCCACTGTACGTTACTCTAAGGCAATCTGATCCAACCCACATCCTCACACTCATTGTTGTTAAGATCGATTTAAATTTTTACTCCCACCACGCATAGGTAACCTAAATTATTCCTTTCTTAAATATATTCCGATTAAACTTATCAATACATTTCGCATACTACTCATCCATGCTGCATGTTTCAACAATCAGAAGCTTATTTAATTGTTTGTCCGAATAACATTCTGTGAATGATAACAATGGTTATTGTGATGATAACTGTAACAAATGCTAATATCACTTTCTGATACAACAGGAACAATACGCCGAAAAGAAATACTAATGTCTCCAGAGTTACTTACGTACACATCCAGTTTTGAAAAGGAATAAGTTACAAATTAGACAAGATATATTTTTAGAATGGCTAGTCTTCGTTTTCCCTGCAACTACACACAAAATGTTTTACTCTTTCATATGTTGGATTTTGTGATGAAAAGTAACAGCATGTAACAGTGTGAATTTTTGGTCTTTACGCAACAATTAATAAAAAAATATTAATTATTTACTTAACAACGCCTTTTCAGTTTGTTATTAAATGATGTAGCGTAAAACAATAGGATGATTAGTGAATTGAAAATGGCGTAGGAACAAGCGATTGTGTCCTGTTTCAAGGTATTTATTCCAGTGTTTGTCTAGAGAGAAAAGGTCAGTCAAGGCAGCTGGTCTCCAGGCCGAGATTTGAACCAGGGACTCCCTAATACAAGGCAGGAGTACAAACCATTTTATTGCGACGTACAGCGAACCACTGTAAGTAGAGACATCAAATACAGGTCAATATGCAACAAACACTCTAAAGGTAGCCTTGGAGAGAAACAACAAAGGTTGTTAAATTACACGTCTAATATATCAGTTTCCTTCGTAGACTGTACTTCGTATATCACCAGAATGATCAAATAGAGAGCAAACATGCACAAAACACATTGGCGAGATGAGAAATTCGCACAATGTCTTAGTCCGATAAACTAAAGAGAAGAGGTAACTGCAAGACCTAGGAGTAGATGGGAGATTAATTTGTCCCTGTATAGAGCAAATAGATTTGTAAGTCAGCGTGGCTCTAGACAGCGGATGTTCGGTCGAGTTCAGAGCAAGGCCACAAGAAGGTTTCGAACTAATTACAGACATACTAATTACAGACTTAACCGAAACTCTGTTATAGAACTAATCGACTAATTGACATTCAGTGCAGAAATAGGGAAACACAATTCTGAGTGGTTCAATATTCCTTTTTTAATGGTTACCACATCTGTCTCGTATTCGAGAGTCCAATTCTCGGACCGAAGAAGGCCTATTCTTTGTTCTTCCTGTCACAATTTTTAACAGCAGTCTACAATAAGCTTACGTTAATCAGCGACGAACGCTTCCTTCTAGAACCGTCAGAATTTACCTTTCAGCCATACATTATAAAACTATAAAGATAGACTCTAAAATTTTATCTACGAAAGAGTTATTAAATAAACTATAAATGTAACAAGTTAAAGAAATATATAAAATCGACTTTAGGATCAGTTTCTTGGGTATAAATTAACTCGATTTAACTCTACGTAACTAATCAATTAATAAAAATTCATCATCTCTTATGGAACTCGAAGTTACACCTCTACGTTAAATTTGTCTCTATCTAGAACTGAGTACAAGCTTTTGAAGTAATCGAGGTTAATACGGGCCACATGAGGAACTGATATTTAACGTTCCATTCTATTGCAGCAATGTTTAATGGCGACAACGAAATTCTTGAGAAGCTAATAGTCGTTCAAATGATCAAGAAATTTCCCGACTTTTAAGAAACCAAAAGGTTCATTTCCGTTTCAAGAATCCGCCCAGTGTGAGCCACTTGAATTCAATCCTCGTCATTAAACGAGCATTTTTTTAAGATCCTTTAAAATATTATTCAGCCATCTGCGCCCAAGTTTTCGGTGTTCACATAATATACTGACAAACGATATTCAATTACTGATCTACAAATAATTATCACCTACTAGAATTAAAATGGATATACCCCCACATTCAATAATGGAATTTAAGAAAAAAACACGCCATATCGATTCTCATACGATATCAAATGTAACACGCATGCCAATTTCAGAAATTTCAAAATATGGAAACATGTGTCTTGAAATCGAGGAAATATTTACTAATATTTATAATATTTAATATTATATATTATATTATATTATATATTATATTATATTATAATATTATATATTATATTATTTAATATTAATATAATATTTACTAACTATAGAAATGCATGGGTCTACTCAAGTTGCCAATGCAAATATATTGTCGAATTCTTTGTGTTGAATTTTGTATACCATAATTGGCCTCGATGTTTAATTACTGCGAATACAAATCTACTATAATAAAGCTTATTACAAACAGAGGTGTCACACTGCAAGGACATACTTTTCCTCCTCCATTATGTTAAAAAAAATAATATAAAACCGTTTCATATAAAAGTTCCAGTTCAAAATGAGGTCCATACTTTTTTATCCTGTACAATTTTGAGAAATTCCGTAAATTTTTTAAAAGACATTCTTATAAAGCAGAGGTTATGTACGACCAAAACGAACCAAAATTTGAATTCACACATAAACGTTTTGTGTGGAAACCCATTACCAAAATAAATCAAAATACATTTAATGTTTTCGAATATAAAATTTGTGGATGGACGGATTGGATTGCTTCTCCATTATGCATTCCTTTTATGAACTTGGTACAAATAAATCTTCCGTAGTCCTGTCAATATTAATACTCGTCAGAAGAATTGCCAAATCATCACTGTTTATCGCATTTCACAAACTTTATAAACATCATTACGGTGATGTCACAAGAGAGAATATCACCCTGTGTGGGTTATTTACTATTGTTAAGACGATGACTACGCCCCGCTCGTGTTGCCAGGAGGTTGGGTGATACATTCCAGAAACGGCACGCGAACTTCCCACACGGTAAGAAGAAAATTCAATTGTTGAACGAAGTGAAAATATCACAGTACCACGTGGCCTATTGACACAGTTCCAGGATCTTCATAACAAAGGTTACATAACCTATACAATTGTTAATAAAAGTGTCTCTAAATCTATTATAAAAATTTGTGATTTCGTCGTCGTCAATAAATTACGTCATCAACAATGTCAACTATAAAGAAACTCGGCATTGTTGTGGAACACAACAATGCCGAGTACAACACAACAATGCCGAGTTTAGTGTCTTACTCAAGATTTTAAAACGCAACCCCCCCCCCCCGAAAGGGGGTTGGTCATGTGTTTTAACCCTTCATTCGGGGGGTTTAGTTTAGTTTCTTACACAAGATTTTAAAACGAAACCAACCCCCCCGAAGGGGTTGGTTGCTTTTTAAAAACTTTACCAATCCCTCCGAGGAGCTCCGAAAGGAGCGTTCTGCCCTAGTAATTTAAATTATCAAGGACAGAAGTATCATATATTTTAACTAAAATGAAAAGTTTTAGAAATAATTTGCAATAAATATACAAAGAAAAAGATAATATTTGTGTCTGTTCGAACATACGTATAATTGATTAATTAATCGATAAACTTATCGATAAGAAGTACAAGAAGCAAGCTTCAGGAAGGGAGAATCAGGCACCTGGAGCAGAAATCAAATGCAGCAAGGGAAGAAATTAGTAAAAATGGCAGCTGTATTATTGAAGAGCAGTCTAATTTAAATGGCTGGACTAAGTATATAAAAAAAATGTCAAATTCACAACCCGCTGGTTCTCTGCTGATAATGTTTCTTGGAAGATAGAATTAAAAAAAATAGTTTTAGTTCACCGGAAACAGACACACTGGAAATTAGCCAGCAATAGGGAAGGAAATTCAGATCATTCACAGGAAAGTTAGAAAGTAAGAAAACAAAGATTTTTATTGTTTGGCAACAGTCAAAGGAGGGGAACTGCAGGAAAACTTTGGCACTAAATTTTATGTGTGTATTATTTTTAAACCAAATGCTCCTCTCGCATAGGCTGTGATCTGAAGAAGCTTAGTAAAGGATTTTCCAAGCAATATCAAACTGTGGGTTGGCAAGGAAGTAGCTTCCATAAAAATATTATCGTATACAATGAAATCTGAAACTCATTTCCGAGATGAAAACTATTAAAAATGAGAAATTTTTAGACCTACTCAGGAGGTACCACGAACAGTAGATTGATGGAAAAATGTAATTAACTGAAAATGGTGTTCTCAAGATAGCTAACAGGAAATGTATTAAAAACTGTTAATCAAGAAACGCATATCAGGTGTTTCTAAATACCTTTTGTCGGTATATGATTTATTCCAACATTTGTATACGTCTTGTGTGAAACCTTATTTTAGGTAAAACTTTTATAATATTTTCCTGTATATTTTGTTTTTTCATGACTTATTCCAAATCTTATTGTAATTCTGACTGACTTTTTGATCCATGGAATATATTACGTAGTATGTATGTATGTGCGTGTGTGTAATTAATTCTCTAAAATTAACACCCGAAGGTTAACACCACTTACTCGCTACTGCACAAGGCCGTGAGTCAATTCCAACCACGTCATGATTCATCTGCTTTTCGGTAAACCAAGCAAAACGGTTTCAGATCCGCCGGCCATAATTCTATACGACTATAGTTATAGTAATAGACTGTCCCAATGTTTCTCAACCTGGGGAAAGTTTCATTCTTTCTTACAGACTCGCGGGCCTTATAGGTATAAATGAGGACAATTTATTGAAAGCCACGCATTAAAATTCTACTTAAACAGGCCTAATACTACAAACAGGTTCGCATATTACTCAATAATTTTATTTAACAAAGTCATTCATTACTGAGGAATTCACCACTGTTTTCGTTTGATTAATCTTTCAACATCTGGCTTAATTTTTGTTGTTCAAATTGCCATGCATCCCTCCAACTGTTCATCACAAACACCCGTCATGAATGTTAATCTGAAATTCCTTATTAAGATGAACAGAGCTCAAACCTCTAGTCACAGTAAAATACTGACATTAACAAAAGACGTATTTTGATATCAGGTAATTATTTTTCATAATATACAGGGACAAAGTTACACTAAAAAGTAAGCATACCACACAAACTAACGGGTTGAAAGCCTATGGTCTATCTCATTTTAAATTCCGATACGGTAGTCCCGACACGAGCTGCGGACCACAATTAAGAACCGCTAAGTGTATATAATAATTAGCGTCTGATCGACTAGTATAATAAATAGTTTCTTGCAGTGAGTAATTCTGCTTGCTGTAGCAACATTCGAATCCAGGCTGGGGCTGTTATGCAACCACCTAGTACAAAATGTCGAAACAGCAGGACTGTCAGCGCCGTACTGATGGCGTTGTAACTAACATAATGACACATTGCGCATGCCCCTTATCGGAATGGCGTGATCCATTAAGGAATCACAGTACTTGAATTAAACAAGAGAGGGGCAAGATAGATATTTTATATGGCCCATGATCTCCCCTGACAAACTGATAGTGGCTCAGTTAGTCAACAATTCTGGCCTTTTATGTATCTCTTAGTTTAATTACCGTAATCACAAACTAGCCACTGGATTCAGTCCAAAGACACATAAATCCAGTCCACAATCACAAAACTTTTTTCTTTTCGTTCCATTTAATATTATTCCTCCATCTCCGCCTAGGTCTACCAAGTATTCTTTTCTCTTCAAGGTTTCATATTAAAATATGTTTGCTTTTATCGTCTCTTCCATCACTCCAACATGCAATAATAATAATAATAATAATAATAATAGCAATAATAATAACAGAAACATTAGTCATATCGTGATTTTATTCGGGGAACTATCCATCTTAATGCCATCTCCCGGCCTTCTATTTGAGGAATTTGTCTTGTTATAATAATGGTGTAGCTGTGCAAATCTATTAATTGCTCTGATACAAAAAAAATCATTTTCAAAATTAATTTTAAACGGTTTTCTGTTACGATGTTATTTAACAAACAACGATGAAAGTTTTTCAGCAAGAATAATGCGTTCATAGCATGCGATCTTTAGACAAATTTATGAGAATTAATTAATTATTACGTCCGCTTGTTTTCACAAATACTAACGCAAACGGAGCTGTATAGTTTTTATACAGACAATTCAATTGCAAAATTACAGCCTGGTCTGTTGCCGATGTCTGCATATGAGGTCGATCCAGATCAGCAAACCGACACACACTGAAGTAATTACCATCGCCTGCCGTACGAGGCGTACGACTAACCTACCCGCAGACGACCGCTACTTACGTACGAGGACTTTCAACATTCAGCTTCGCTAACGAGGTGCATGACTCGAGACTGTTAACAACCTGACATGTTCGGTCTTCTTCTTATTCCTTTGTTCATCTCTTTTTACCTTATTTCATTCTTCCTGGACGTATTGAGTTCTTTTTGTTGGTTTCCCAAATTCACAACTTTATAAATTCAGTCTTTTTGAGATTTCATATTTCCTTGATTCAGCTGTTTCATTTCTTTTTATTTCCTTCTTTTGCTTTCTTTCGCTCTTTATTTCCTGCCATCATTCTTATTATCTTATTATTTAATATCGTTCTTTCATTGCCCTCGTAATTGGTCACGAAATTCCAAGTGTAATAGCAGATCAGGCAATCAAATAATTCACAAGTAGTCGAGATGTCAGCTGTAACTGATCGATCAACTATTTAAACAGCATTTGATTACGAAAATTAGCTAATATAGGCTAAAATTTCATAAATTATTTCAACAATATTGTATTCATGTCTTGACAGATAGACTGGTTTGTCTTGAAACGAAACAGAACGACGTATTTAACCTCACATCCATCCTCCATCTTGTACTCTATACTTGACATGAGTAAAGTATTTTAAAATATACAAACCTACAACGTTTTTACGACAGAAAGGCTTTCTCTTTTTTTTAAAGTACATGCTTGTCCGTTGTAAATGACGAAATGACACGAGTTATTTGGCTCATTGTGTCTTTTACATTCGCATAAGCAACATCGAACATAAAATTGAAACACATTTAGTGTGTTGTCATAGTAACAAGTAATAGTTATTCTCTGTACATGACATTGTACAAAGCGGAGAATTTATTGAGCTCTGTGTACTTGCCGTTGTTAAGAATGTGTTACGGGATGAAAGAATAAAGAATGCAAGACAGTTAGAAGATAAAAATAATTTAAATAAAAGCGATGTCGAGGATTGTATTTAAAAGGCCTTGAGATACTTCAAATGATACTGCTCGTCCATATTGGAAGCCTGAAGGCAGGCCTGAACATTAAAATTGGCAAGCTCTCGTCCCTACACTATAAATAAACAAGTAAAGCAAAGCTACACGCCATTTAGGTCGCTTGGGGGGAGAGATTCTACACTATAAATACGTATTGAAAATAGTTTTACTGTTCCGAATGAATAGTGTTAAAACCTTGAGAGAAAGAAGCAGACAGAACAGTAGAAGGACGAAAATAAAAGGAAAGAAGTTACAGAAATAAGGAAGTAAAGAAATTATGCCAAGGAGAAAATAGGCAAAAGGCGAGCAAAGAAATGAATAAAAATACGAAGACCGTAAGATAAAGCATGCAAAAGAATGAATGTAAGAGAGAATGGAAGAAGAGAGGAAAATAAATATAAAAGAAGGAAACAAAATTAAATATATAAATAAAATATAAAACATTTCAATTGTAAATGCCATCTTATTGTAGTCGGGGGCAAATCTGTCGACATAGCTTGCGGGTAGAAGGAAAATAAATGAATGTGTACCAAAACCATTACCGACGTACGAAATGAGACAGCAAGCTACAAAGTACTGTCCAATGGGAAATAATGTTTATAATACGGACAGTGTATGCTAATTTATCTGCTGCCCCTTCCACGCCCCTGATCTCCTTGCCTTTTACGTCAAACGGATATCGAGAGCGCAGACTGGTCCCGACTACGATACCAATTTAACGTGACAAGCAAGCCTGACCCACATGTGCATCTTCGCTAACAAGAGTTGTATTCTATTAAAAGATCTCTTTTCCACAGGCCCTACTTTGTTACCATCTCACGCGATCTCATGGCCGTTTGTTACCAGAGATTTAAAACCTACCGAAATGGGATCATCTGCACGTGGCAGGTGTTCGTGCATTGTTCGACAGTAGCTGAGAACTTCTGAGTAGGATAATAGAATCATTAGTGGATAATTAAACAGAAGGGAGCTGTCATTGTCTCCGGGCCTGAACCTGGGACCTCCTACATATGAATCAGGAGTGTTAACCATTTCACCACGACATTTGGCGAGTGACGTATCGGGCAAACACAATGTCTACCCACAGAGTAGCTCCTTAGAAATTTTAACACGTAATAAACACACGCACATTCATTCATTACTCCTTATGAAATTTTCTACATTACTGTACCTTACAACGCCCCGCCTATAACAGAAACAAGCTCACCAGATCAGAATAGTGATAGAACACTTTGATTCAGGAGCAGGCTTCAAGGCAAACTGACTGAGATTTATCGTGGGTTCTCCCAGTCTCGCAAGACGAATGCATGTGGTGGTGGAAGGAACTGACACCTAGATTCGTGTCTAATGATGGACATTGATATTAGCGGTGTTGATCTTTCAGGATTTCATAGACTGTATCAGCGCCATGAATCTTCCACAGTTAAATGCGTACTCCACATCTGTCTAGATCTGCGTGTTTCCGTTCCTGCCAGTGCAGTATCGACATTTGGCTGTCTCGCCGGTTAATGGCTTTGCATGTAAGGTAAAAGCCTTGCGTCGTGATCGTGGCAAGGCCTTCTGAAGCTGTCCACTCCACTTACTTTCACAGGTTTTAAAACAGTCTCCTCACGTACCGGCCAACACCCTTCAAAACACGCACTATTTCATTTCATTTCATTTATCGCCAAAACACGAAAGTGGCCGATCTTGACGTACAAGACCAGAGTTGCAGAGTAGTTTGCAATCTGTTCTTCATCGAAAACAGAAATTCCAAGAAATTGATTTGTTCAAGCAACCGTGTCCGCTCTGTTTACGTAATTTCTTACGTCTTATAATGTATTTACTGTTTTGTTTGATGAAGATAACTGTTACCATAATTGTCATTATTTTTATTTTTTATTTGTAGTGTTCTGTCTGACGACAGGTCCATATGAACAGGATCCTTCCATCCTTTTCTCGGACTGGGACCTGTTCATATACGTTCTTGGCAGATGATCCAGAAGTTTTTTGCCATTGCCTTCTTCTGTGTGTGAATGGAGTAATTGTTGGGATGCCACGGAGGAAAACTCCGTGTTGCCTAGACCACGGCCTTGCCCAACACAAGTTATAAATTCGGGCACCGCCGGGAATCGAACCCGAGACCCCAGGATTACAAGGCCAGGCCAGCGTTCTAACCGCTAGACCACCGTGGCTGTTATTGTCATTATATCATAATTAATGTTCAAAGACTTCGAAAGTCAACTCATGTCCAATTATTATCCATGTCTTCAACGACTTCAACCAGATGGTGGTAATTTCATGTAAGATACTTCAATGCGTTAAAACCACTCGAGATGGTGGTCTAGAAAAAAGCTGTCTATACAATACAGTAACAGTGGCTCAACACTTAGATTTATTAAAATTAACATGTATAATACGTGAAGCTTTAGCGTCAACTTAATACAACGACGTCTGAAAGTAATTTGAAAGTGACACGGCTGATCGCCTGAGATCTCATCGAAACTTAATTTGGTGGGAAACCACAGAGTCCATAATATTTCTATATGAAATACTTTTAGTACGTTGAAAGTCACTGTATTGACGACATATAACTGTAAATGTGCATGTAATAAAACCAGATAAGGCCCGATCCTGACTGATTATTGAAGATAACAACCGCAGATCGACTGTAATTTCAACTTTCCATTTCACCCACAACCCAAAATTCATGACCTTGATCCACATCCAAATTTTCGTAGGTGAGTTAAGGGCCATTAGATTATAAATGAAGACAATTTACTAAAACTTCATGACGTTTTATTAAAATTACTACTACATACTCATCCAGATACAGTATTTGTTTTTTTTTCCAAGTTTATTAATTTGTTATTTTTACCAATTATTCACCTACAATGTACGGTGGTCTAGCGGTCAGAACACTAGCCTTGTAAGCCTGGGGTCCCGGGTTCAATTCCCGGTGGTGCTCAAATTTATGACTTGTGTTGGGCAAGGCCGTGGTCTAGGCATCACGGAGTTTTCCTCCGGGAGCTTCCCCAGTTTCTCCGTGGCATCCCAACAATTACTCCATTCACACACAGAAGAAGGCAATGGCAAACCACTTCTGATCATCTCTGCCAAGAACGTATATGAACAGGTCCCAGTCCGAGAAAAGGATGGAAGGATCCTGTTCATATGGACCTGTCGTCAGACAGAACACTACAAATAAAAAAAATCACCTACAATAAACCTGTTAAGTCTTGTCAAAAAAACAATAATTCACAGAGAACACATGGGCAAGTCGCGCGTTGAGTACCTCTGATTTAACCTTTCGAAAATAAGCAACATTGGGCAGTCGTGTTGGACTTATCGTAAATACAAATACTTATAGACTTAACTAAGCTCTCAGTAGCTCAGACTATCGAAAATAGACTTCATCACGAATACTTTTGATGATTAATGAAGAATGAGTTTAAAGGAACATGAAAAAAGTGGTCGTGGCCTAATTTGAGGCACTTTACCAGGATTCTCGTGGAGGGACTAAGGAAAACCACCAACCCCACAGTGAGGACATCTGGTCTCGGGGCCGAAATTTGAATCCCTTGATCAGATACGGACATTCCGATATGTACCAAATATTATGCTCATTTGCACAAACACAAAATTGTAGTAAATTAAAAAAGAAAATATATTTTGGATAATCTATTAAATAAGACCGCAGTTTTCTTGAATATTACGACGAAAAGTCTAATGGATACTGACAGACGTTTCAAACAAGCTTACTGCCTCCATCCACATACTCATTGCCGTGAGAATCCGAGGTCTCACCAGCGATACAAGATTGCCAACGTGTGTCCTGCGCTTATGCAAACAGTGAGTTGTCTTCAGGTTCTGTGCCTTTGGTATTAACGATGTTGAACGTCCAGGTCCTGAAATCAGTGCGAAGTTAATCATCAATTCTTGCTGCTACCAGATCCGGCTGCTTGTCTGTCCTTCTAACTAAACCCGAGCAAACTGTGCCAGTTCAGCGTGAAATCAAGCAGCAACCTTGCTCCGGCGACACTCAAGGTAAAACCCACTTCCACAGATTAACTGTTACATTATTTAACAGCGCTGTTTCAACAACTGAGTACTAATTGATAAACTTATGGTTCTTCATACGGTCGAGAAACTCCCCATATTTATTTTAATACAAGGTTTAATTACCGTGTCCTAAAGCACACTCAGCAAGTCAATCTTCTGAGTCAGATGAATCGAATCAACATCCTCACAACCTGTCACAGACGATTTTAATATTATCCATCCATCTAGGTCAATAGTATAAGCATTCACAAAGATATATGATCACTTAATGGAGTTAAGTGTTTTGGAGGCTAAACTGAAGAGTTCAACAACTGATGTGTCTCAAAGGGCAAGTTGAAATTTGTTCTATAATTAGCACCTCCCTCTTATTTTCACTTGGTAATTTTGAAGAAAAGAATTAAGACCACGTGTTCATGAACAAGTCTAAAGTGGAGAATATTTATATTTGTAGAATACCAGAGCCAGAACTTGATTTTCGGAAAAATTTTCTCAAAATAAACTATACCAGAACAGTAAATTTCCTATACGAAATTATGTGACATCACACATATTTAATAAATCCTCACTTCATGCTTATAACTAACATTTTCTACAGGCGTCTTTAACAAACTCAGTAACAAATTTTAATAATAGCATTGCAGTCTGACCTCTTGGCTGACAGATGCTTCGCGTTAAGTACCTTGTAAGGGAAAAAAGACACTGAACTTCTGAAATATTACAACGTGTACAAGTTTTCCGACGTTTCGGAGGTGCTTAATGCCTCATCATCAGGACGATGACTCATTGCCGTGATGACTGATGCAATAAGCACTTTTGAAACGTCGGTAAACTCCTACCAGACTACACGGCGCAACATCCCAGGGAACAGTCATCTTCAGACTCACCGCCGTTATAACCTCAAATATAACAAACTCTAAATTATTCTTGCGTGCCATTACATTCAGATTCTAACACCAAAAGCGTTTTCCATTATATACCACATTGTGGTAAAGTATGTAAATAATAATTAAATAGTTTTATAGCCTACATTAAATCGTATATGGCTGCCCGGCGAAGAAATCACAGCAGATTTAGAAAGATATAAGGACCTGATTACTTGCGAGTTCTTGACGCGGGAGTGAAGAGCAAGGTGATAAGCGTTGCGCGCGCACCTCCACGCTTTTTCTACGTTTTACCCGGCCGTTCCGAGCATCGACCAGGCCGTGCCGAGTGCAACTATCCACATCACAAGGGAGCTCAGCTAGCGAGTAATCTATCCCTACTGTACTTACTTGTATGCAGTTTTCCTTATAGCGACTCTTAACAACAGCGAAACATAAAGGGGGGGAGACCCAAGTATTTCTTATTACAGAATATGTGACAAAATCAGGTGATGGGAATGTAAGGGCTCCAGATTTTTCACAATGCGCCCTCTTCCCATAACTAGTATAGCCACCTCCAATTTGAATTCGAATTTAAGTTACAGTCAGTCATATTGACAGTTCACTGTCACGGTTCGCACGGTGTATGATGACGTTAAGTGATTATCATAAATTCAAAACTAACAAGTGAATGAAGTGATATATAGTTACAAATCTGTCATTTGGCACGGGATCAACACACAGATTTCATTCCCACCCAGACATTCCTTCAAGTGTTTCACAAAACACACACGTAGGGACACGTAGCCAATACGACTGGGTGTTTCTAAAAATATGCTCTCACCAGAACGATACAAGACACACCAGGGGCCAAAATCAATGTTTTATGACGATCTTGATCTGGTCTGTAACGCCGTGCCGTCTTGTATGTAGGCGAGCATTAACGTTTCGGAGGAACATACTTTCTCAGTCTTCAGGGCCGTGAGATTTTTTTTTCTGTAATACTGTGTTCTCTTACACTGAGCTAAATTAGGCGTTACTTTTCTTGATGCTGCTGTTGCGTAAGTAAACAAGTCAATTTAAAAAATGTTGATTCCGTATTCTTTGCGTCTACTAACAACAAACTGAGGGTCATTTACTTACGTCTTTGTGCAACAGATGCATTTTACATGTGCCGCTGGTATTAGTGATGTCGTACCGTCGAGTTGTGTCACAAACATCTTTACATATAGATTCCTTATATTTAGCTTGAGAAGTGTTATAGTGAATTTCTGAGCGTCAGAAATTTAATTTGATCAGACGACCGGATAAAGCTCTTAATTAAATGACCTCGAACTCGAGCAGGTAGCAACACATTTTTTAACACACTGTAGAAGCCGCCTTGAACTGAATTTGCGTGTTGTAGAGCAGACGTGTGTTAGAATCTAACGGCCTTTCACCTTCGTTTCTTTCAAAAAGTCGTCTTTTGTCTGCTAAACAGGATATCCGTGTTCGATCGAAACTCGGTGCCAACTCACTGCTTCAAACAAAAGAAGAATTCCCTTTACAATTATTATGTGTACTTTACACAAACGCATAAAGGCCTGGCCATGTCTGTCTGTCCGTCCAAATGACTAAACTCGAACCACTGGGCGAAAAGGGATAAAATTTGGTATGGATGTTATGCCATTAGGGGCTATGCGTGAATGCAAGAATTGTATCTTTTATTTTCCTACAATTGGCAATACGAACTTGCAGGCCTGACAACAGTAAGGTCTTACGTTGCTTTAAGTAAGAGTTTTTTTCGAAAAATAAACAACTTTGTTGAAGTAACTCTTTGCTTTACATAAAAACACAAGACGGTGAATTCTGGTAGAAGTTTACCAACGCTTCAAAGGTCCTTGCTGCCTTCATCATCAGGGCATCACCGCCACATAAATATCAAATAAAAATGTATTATCTGCTTAGAACACAATGTAAACCCTTTGTATTCTGGTACGTACTATATCTTTTAAGTCTCGTTCCTCAACTTTCCAAAAATTTCACATCTTAATGGTACAGAAACCCGAATTTAACTCAAAACCAGGTACGTAAGGTGTGCGACACATGAAACACTCACAGCGAAAATAAAAAGAAGCAATCAAAATTGTAATAGCAAAAAAAGCGGATGTCGTTAAGCGAAACAGTCTGATATTTTAGCCTGAAGGCAAAAAAGTCAAAGTTGTTTCTGGTATGTAATTAACAAACAAGCCGTGCAGACGTGTGGGAAAACAGACGTATAACTTCACGCATTCTTAACCACGCCGCTAGATGGACGTCAGCGGCTAGATTTACGACCCAGCCACGTTACTCATGAGGTAAGAACCTCATTATCCATCGGATGGGAGACTGGGAAGGCTCCAGAGCCGGTCCTAGACGTAGCCTGAAGAAAGAAATAAACATTCTTCTACAGTCGCTGTAGACAAAACGCAAAACAAACACGGTATGACCCACAGACGACCAACATGCCATCAGTGGCTGCCAGAACAAACCTTAGTACGATCTTGGGCATCTGAAAACTATGACTGCAGGCATTGATTCAGCTCGAAACATGGGCGTAAGTTCGCAGAACGCCTGTGAAAATAGCTCCGTCTTACATGTTGTTTTCTTTAACTTCATACTAAAATGTGTTCATACACTTCAGTTCTGGCGGAATCGGATTACAATCACGTCCAGGTTACTTTAGTTACAACTGTTACTTTAGCGAAACAGGTCAAAGGAGTTTTTCACCACAATTGGACAGAACCCCACTGTTGCGGACAGACATGGATAGGCCCATAAGGAGTTCTTCGCTCACGCTAGAGCGTCAGAAGCAATCTAAGAGTGGTTGATAGACTTTGTTAGCTTCATTTCTGACAGATGAAAACAGTAGCATGAGACCTCATGTCTTCACGACAATGATAATTTATATCGTGGTTTTCTGAGTTATGGTAGAGTATGATCTCGATGGTGGCTACCAAGATTTTGGAAGAGTTCGCCTCGAGTTTTGCGATACAATCTACCTGAAGACGAATAAGTTTCACCTAAAACTTGATAACCTTCTACAAAACTGCATGACGTCATAACCCAGAAGACCACAATCCAAAATGTAACCTGAGAAATGAAAGAGAAGAAAGAAAACATATAATAACAAGTCCATCAATAACCTTAAAAATTTCACAATGTGCGTCATTAACTCCAAAATATATCGCGGAACCTTAAGCAGTTAAATTACGATGATAGAGTGTTTATGTGTAGATCCATGTGATTAACTCAAGTTGTAGGTACCTTGAATCAAAACAGTAAGGGTCATCTGTGGAAGGTTAGCAGATCCAAGGCTGGCGGAGGGTCAAGCTGCCCTCAGACCCATTAGTGACCAGAATAAGGTGTGTCTTAGCCTCGTGGCTCTGAAGAAAGAAACCTTACATTACTCACCTACTTAACAAATTGAGAAATATATGTCCTCTAAAAACATCAGTTTTGTGAGTCCTAGTATGTAGACCTGCACCTGAAAAAAATAATTAAACAAGGCGCATATACAGTATTTTCCAAATACGTTCTTTACGCATTTGTTGTCATAGTGGCCTCTATGTTAGGTTTATTTCAGGTACCAAATTCTCGTAAATGAAGACCGACTATGAGTCCCACCTAGCTGCCTGTCTAAAGAGTACTGAGGATTTATTCCCGCTGGTAAATTGGCCGAAGCGTGAAGCTGGCCACTCACATGTTACTTTTTTATTTGTAGTGTTCTGTCTGACGACAGGTCCATATGAACAGGATCCTTCCATCCTTTTCTCGGACTGGGACCTGTTCATATACGTTCTTGGCAGATGATCCAGAAGTGGTTTGCCATTGCCTTCTTCTGTGTGTGAATGGAGTAATTGTTGGGATGCCACGGAGAAACCGGGGAAGCCCCCGGAGGAAAACTCCGTGTTGCCTAGACCACGGCCTTGCACCGCCGGGAATCGAACCCGAGACCCCAGGATTACAAGGCCAGCGTTATAACCTCTAGACCACCTCATCTTATTATTATTTATTGTTCTGTCTGAGGACAGGTCCATATGAACAGGATCCTTCCATCCTTTTCTCGGACTGGGACCTGTTCATATACGTTCTTGGCAGATGATCCAGAAGTGGTTTGCCATTGCCTTCTTCTGTGTGTGAATGGAGTAATTGTTGGGATGCCACGGAGAAACCGGGGAAGCCCCCGGAGGAAAACTCCGTGTTGCCTAGACCACGGCCTTGCCCAACACAAGTTATAAATTCGGGCACCGCCGGGAATCGAACCCGAGACCCCAGGATTACAAGGCCAGCGTTCTAACCGCTAGACCACCGTGGCACGGTACTCACATGTACCTGAAGATAAAGACGCGGGGCCTTACCTCCACTTCCCAATACGTCTTCATAGCGTTGTGTGTAAATTTGCATCCAAAATATCCTCTGTTCAGAATTTCTCCTTTTTCTTTATGGCATTTATTTTATTGCACTGTGAAGTAAGATCACAAGCATAAACCAGAAGCTACAGTGTCCCATCCAAAATTCAATTCTTATAGTTTTCTGGGTAATTTCTAAAGGAATATAGTTGAAAATAAATGGTAATAAATCATTCCATTGTTTCGAAATATTATAAATAAGAAACAGACAAGACGAGTGTTTAAATAAACACAGACTTCATATGATTTTCGTCTGAAAACCACAAGAAACACATAAATACTCTATGGCAAAATTTAAAGCATTTGATATGTATAGTTACCATCGGCATATAAATAGGTAACCAGTGTACAATCCGAAACAACATCACTGAATTTATAATACTTTGGTCTTTGTAATATCCACGCAAGTATGTTACAAGTTCTATCTGACACCAGTTGCGTGATAGATGGCTGTAGTGAAGCTGTATCAAATAGTAAGGTAGTCTACAAACTATCACTGATATTATTGATTCGATTGAGAGATTGTAAAATACACGTAAAAGGAAACGGTAGACTATAAACAAGTTCTAATTT
The DNA here is from genome assembly GCF_977971745.1 of Zootermopsis nevadensis. Taxonomy (NCBI): domain Eukaryota; kingdom Metazoa; phylum Arthropoda; class Insecta; order Blattodea; family Termopsidae; genus Zootermopsis; species Zootermopsis nevadensis. The sequence continues at coordinate 2,070,013 of NW_028259160.1, forward strand.
TTATGACCTGAAGCTTTCACGGCGATTAAGTATAATAAATTATTCTCGGGCTACCAGAAGTGTACCGACAATACCCTGAGGACGAAGACGAAGACGGTTCTCGAAACGTTGGTGTTTCCTTCATTAAGCCACCTAACACGGCTGGTAGCCCGAGAAGAATTTATTTTTGTCCTAAATCTTTATTCATTAAGCCTGCTAAGAATAATTAACATCGCCTTAACTACTCGGTATCTAATGTCTCGTTTGTAAAGATGCGGAACATGACACAAAGGTGAGTTTGGAAGTTAGTTATAATGTTTAAGACACACTTTCTACGCCTTACGATCTACATTAACGCGTTAAAAGTAACTCCGAGACCACGGTTTAGCTAAATTCATAATAAAAAATAAGGAACAAGTAGGCCTAATTACTCCTCGAAGCTAAAATGTATGGTCTTGACTCCGACTCGGCCTTCATCCCATTATGACAAGCAGTTCAATTTCCTAATAATTAGGTGAAGGCAAGGTCACACTTGTATCAGTGGGTCATAAAGCTGGAGGCGAGGTGGGAGTACATTGGCAATAGTGTTATTATACATGGGCAAACAACTTGGCTTGTGGGTGACGTCACAATTCTGTGAAATTGGCAGTAATTCTACCTGTAATTCAGAACACATCTGACCTCAAGAAGCGAAGAACTTGAATAAGAATAAAATACTCTTTGTCAATATAACGAAATCTTAAAACACAACGTTCAAGTAAGTCACAATATGGAATCGACTACACGGCTTGATGTGCTGTCCAGAAATGTAACCTGAGAGAAATGTTTTCAGCAAAGGCGTGGCCAAGACGTACTCCGTGACCATTACGAGCCGCTCGTAATTCTCGCTTAGTCTGTCCTCACCGAGATATGATCAAATGGTAACAGGTTTGACCAGGTTCAACGCCACAGACGGCTGCCATTTTTAATATTAAATGTCTGTCTATCTATCTATCTGTCCTGCTGATCTGGAAATACTAAGTTCAAATTTCGGTGTAATTAAGTAACCCATAAACCACTGAACTTCATAACGATTACTTTCTAGAAACACTCCCATTTTGTAAGTTAGTTGGCAGGGCTATAGAATGTCACGGTCTAATGCTCCAGCTTAGAAATGCTGTGTCACAAAACACCCAAATCAGATACCACGCGAAAGACGAACTGACGAATGGCAATTTGAGAAGAAACGGTCATGGCCTATTTTAAGGTCAATAGCAAGGCCATATTCGAAGGCGAAATTTCCCCAGTACGACTCATAACGCGGGCATGTAGCACGCATGACGGACGACAGATTCATACAAAATCTTAACCGTAAATCACAAAGGAAAGAGACCACTTAACTTAGACGAACATGGGAGGATAATATTAAAAACGATCTTAAATAGGGGTGTGAGTATGGACTGGATTCAACTGGCTCTTAATAGGACTGTAGTATCGGGATCTTTTGAACACTATAATGAAACTTCGAGTTCTTGACTAGATGAACGACTATGCTCTTCTGACGAAAGACTGTTCCATGTTCTTAACGTGTTTTCTGAGCGCGAACAAAAATTCGATGTTCGTTATGTTAATGCAGGCTAACATTCTTTACATGTGACAAAGTGACACAGTCATTCAAATCCAGTTCACGTTCTGTCCATCTCTGAACATACCGGAAATGGTAGTTCCAGTCGAAAAGCAACTGAAGATGATTAGCACATCCTGCTACATTAGTAAGGTGTAGCCATTACATTTGGCATAGGTAATCGAGTGTTGACCAAGACAAACTAAGTCAGGTGTGGCGGAACGGGGAGGGAGGGGGGCTAGTTAGACGTTTCTATGGCGAGAGAGGGATAATAGGCACACGTATGAAAAGTGAAACGTCTTACGTTGTAATCTTTCTTGGCCCTTGCACCAATTACATCACATCCTTCTCTGACTGCTTGTGTTTCTTTAGACCTCCCTTGGGTTAAATTTGCCCCTGACCTCCATAATTAACTGTGTGGTGGGGCCCACTCGTATCCTAACCTCTATCCTACCGATACCTTGTTCTGGTAATTTTCACGATAGGTGGGGACGCAAGAATCTGCTCGGATGTGTTTTACTGAGGTATATAAACCAAACGGTCAGCACGACAAACCAGCATTCGTTTTGTAACGCAGACCGACCGCAAACTACAAACATGTACAAGCTGGTGAGTTTTATTTATTTTTTACTTCAGTTCACAAAACGGAGACAAACACGCACAGTCCGTTTACTTTATTCAACTATATTTTTTAGAAATAAAGCAAAATTAACATCGAAGTCACAATAAAAACAGAGTGTAACAAACATTTAAGAAATTTTAGATTTTAAGCATCTGGAAACAACTATGAGAAACACATGTATGGTTCTTGATCAAATTAGGAGCACAATTAATTCAAAAAATGATTGTTATTATTAAGTTTGAAAACGTTTATAATTAATTCTACATTTTACGAATCTGAAGCTGAGGGTAGGACATACAGAACAATTTCGTTGCTAGTTATTTAATATGGGTTGAGGATATATTAACTATAACTCCAGATTTGAAGTTCTTACATCGACAAAGCATTAGAATGTCTGTTTTCTGGAATGCTGCACCGTGTTACATCGTCCTGATGATGGAGGCAATAAGGTCCTTTGAACCGCCAGTCAATATCTACCAGACTAAGCGGCAACACATGCCAGAAGACAGTCATCTCAAACGATTAGTGTTGAAAACTAAGTAGCCAATAACCTAAGATATATTAAATAAATTTAGAATGTGAGATCTGAAGTTTTTACAGCAGTCAGGATGATATTCTGAATTTGATGTTTGGAAGACTCGTCGGTAGGTGTTAACGATTAACCACCTATTGAATACAGAGCCACTACTTATTTTCACAGATTCTCCTGCCTCTCTTCTTCGCCGCCGTTTCGGCTGGCTACCTGGGCGCTCCAGCAGTCGCTACATACGCTGCCGGCCCCGTGGCCTATGCTGCCCCTGCAGCATATGCCGCCCCTGCAGCATACGCCGCCCATGCAGCATATGCCGCCCCCGTAGCCTATGCCGCTGCCCCAGCTGTAGTCAAGACCGCCGTCGCCGCCCCCCTCGCTACATCCTACGCCAACACCTACAAGGTTTCCCTCAACGCCCCAGTAGCTTACGCCGCCCCTGCCGCTTATGCAGCCCCCGCTGTGGTTAAGTCTGCGGTTATTGGAGCCGCCCCAGTGGCTTATGCTGCACCTGCCGCTTATGCCGCCCCAGCTCTGGTCAAGTCTGCAGTTGTTGGTGCCGCCCCCTTCGGATACGCCGCTCCCCTTGGTTATGCGGCCCCCTACGGTTATGGATACGCTCATTAAGAAATGATGAAACACTGGATGTGTATCATACGTGTACATATTTGTGATATTTATCATTTTATATTTTATTGTGACATCGCCCGCCATGATATTAAATAAATGACTGATCATTCTGAAGAAAAAAAATCTGATTTATTATTTCTTGCATGAATCACACTTCTCAAGGTAAAACCTCAAAGCAAGAGTGAGATATATGAGATTTGAATTTCTCACGGCTATCTTCTGGATTGACATGACGCCCTGTAGTCTGGTATTTGGTTACCAACGTTTCGGAGAAAAATATCGCTCATATTTCTAGGACTGTCAGAAGCGATACGCTCCTCCAAAACGTTGTAACCACCCAGGCTTACATATTTTCATGGTGTCACAACACTGAAAATTACGATCGGCAAGAGCTAGAGATGTTCTCCATTCTAAAGTAAGCATGTAAATCAAATGCGTTCTTTGCAACTGTGCCTTCATCAGTGACTTTGATATTCATTGACTGTAGACAAAACTCATTGTTACAAACTGATCACAGAAATCATTCTTCAGAGCCAGTAACACTTTCAGTTATATTTGGTAAAATATTCACCGTATCATAAATGGTTACGTAATGTAACCGAAAAATTAAGTTAAAGTTATGATGAGTTGCACCTCCCAATTTTTATAAAAATCTAATGAACTTCTACTTACTCTTCACGTAAACTACAGGTTATGACATGAACCAAAACAAAACTACATCGAAACTTGTCTGTTTCTCTGGTACAAAACATTAGAATGGGCAACACTATGTATTCCTCTGATAAGCTTCACACAAATATTTGGTCAACCATAGAAACATCCACGGAAAACATCAGCTTAGGAATCACCAGACTATAAAACCTTTTACAAAACTCATACTACTTCATCAACTAGACCTTGTGGCCTGTTGTAATTTATAATTACAAACTAAATTATGAATCAATTAACACATGAAATGATTCCTTGGACAGGTAATCAGCCCGTAACAAAGCGTCTACCTGCACAGTACAACGCAGCACAGAAAGACGACGAAAACCCATGCCTTGAGCAAGATTCGAACCCAGTATTCCAGCCTCTAAGCTACCAACAACCACATCGAAGACCGTTCGACCCAACTTACACTTACACACATTAAATGGCATTTACGAGGACAGGAGATCTGGGCGGACACGGCGAAGAACAGTAGTTTCCGAGCATGCGCATGAAGTAACGTGCAGTAATTACTCTCACTCGGGTATCAGCACGCAATGCTGTTTACGAAAGACAGAGACACCTGCCAATGTCCTGCGCTGACTACTTAAAAAGCAGCGAAATAACGGTTTCTAAATGACTGAGACAGTGGGTTCAGTTCGCTATACGGGATGTACCACTTAAGACGCGATAAAAGCATGTACAGCAGCACGAAAATTAAATCAGAAGCAGGTACATTTGTAATAACAGACTCTAAGAACCTTCCCTGCGACACTCCAGTAAAGTTTAACCTGGTTGCCAGGCCGCTGGTAAAGCCAATGTTAAAAAATGTTGTATTAACGAGCAGAACATGTGTTCATTATCGAGTATTACAATACATCGACTGGTAATAAAGTTTCGGAAAACAGACAATGTTTTTTCTGTGACAAGCTCTCACCGAGTAATGAAAGAGCTGCAATTATAGCTGTGCCTGTGTCAAACAACAGCGGAATTGTTTTCGTCGATTTGTGCTTGAAGATGTTCATGTGACTCATAGACTTCTTCGAAAAATTTTATTAAACGACTCGACTTACTACATGCAACGGACAGATGGACGAAGAGCCATATGGCGAGGTTTGAAGGTGCATTTTTGTAAGTTTATTTGCTATAAAGTTGTCCTGTTCTGTCCTGGGGTAAAAAGTAAGTAAAGTTTGTCCCACTATACGCCATGTAGGCGTTTGGGGTGAGAGGAGGTATAGCTCCTCTCTTCCTTGACCTCGGCACTAGATGGGGGTGAGTGGTCAGCATCACGCCCCGGCCGGCTTTACCCCCGGGAAAGGACCCCGGTACCCATTGTAGAGGAGGCTGGGTGGGCCCCAGAGCCGGTCTGGACGCAGAGGCTAGAGGAAAAATCCTCTGCCCCCGTCGGGGATCGAACCCCGGCCGTCCAGCCCGTAGCTAGTCACTATACTGACTGAGCTATCCCGGCTCTCTGTCCTGGGGTAGTTCAAGTGATATTAACTGTGAATCGTCGGATTATGCACCATAAATTGAACTTTCTATCGGTTGTAAGAATATGTTATACGTTGCACAACCTATAGTTGATTATGAATTGATATTTAATAATCTCTTTACAATTCGATCACCAGGAATGGCTGAAGAAAACCAAGTGTCACTAAGAAAAACTGGCCTTGAGTCTCGGTTGTTAAAGCTGACACAAAACTCGTGAAAGTTGTACATATGTTCATGTCCATACAAAACATAACCTGCATACTGAATTGTTCACTTTTCAACCTAATTATTTTTTAACGTTGAATAACGTTTATAAAATCACGGTACACTCGACGGAAACTGTAAGATGTAACGTAACGTTGGTGTGTAACTTCTTCAAACGCCAATAACTCGAGACCTATGTAAGATAAAGAATATAAACCTTTATGTAAATTAAAGAGCATATAAAGGGCTTTTTCTACATGATGTTTAATTTATTCTATAATGCATATTTTATACACTGTTGAAATAATTACCCAAAACATTTAATAACTATACTCCCGTTCCTTAACTTCAACCGCTTGCCACGTCTAAGGCGTAAGAGTTAGATCCGGACGAATTGCGAGTGAAATACGTAAATAAACACGAGCTTTTCAAATTCGCAAACAGAATTCAGTTTTGACCATTTATTTGGTAACAAAGAACGGTTCTAGACTGAGTGTGTTGAGTACATGATGCAACACATCGATAAGCTGTCGGCGGATGACGTCACGTATACGAGGTGCGATCGAAAGGTTTCCAGACTGCGCGTATGAAAACCCGTACACTTATCTCAGGTATTAAATTCATCCATCACCCTCGAAGTAGTTCCCCTGGGAGTGAACACAACGATGCCAGCGCCGCTGCCAAGCCTGGAAGCATCCCTGGAAATCTTTCTTTGTCAGCCTGTCAAGCACCATCTGCGATTCTGCCTGAATCTCTTCTATCGTCTCAAATCTCCTTCCCTTTAGCTGGATTTTCATCTTTGGGAAGAGGAAGAAGTCACACGGAGCTTAGAAAGGAAGTTGGGGTCGGTTCTTGCAAGATCTTTGAGCTCCTGACAAACGAGAAGTCCATTCTGCTTCTGGTCCTCAGACAGGATGCGTCCCATGTGGAGTTCTTCCTTTAGAATCAGCTGACAGGTCCCATAGCCTATCCTAACAATGTCGCACAAGTCGTTGATGGTACGACGTCGATCTTCGTGAATGGCCTGCCGAATCTTCGTAACATTTTCGGGCGTTGTGCTCGAAGATGGTCGTCCAGAACGCTCGTCATCATCGACAGAGGTTCGGCCATTTTTAAAACGTGAATGCCACACAAAAGTTTGTGCACGACCCATTGCGGACTCCCCAAATGCTTTGCTTTAGCATTTCATAGGTTTCCGTAGCCGTTTTGGAGAGTCTTTGGCAAAATTTGATGCACACGTCATTCCGAAATCGCAGGAGGGTCGGTGTAATGCACTACCAAAACGCCCGTAACTAAGAAACAAATGCTAATTCGATGATGCCGGCTGGCACACTGATTCACTATGAATGTAGGCCGCACCCCCTAAAGGCAGAAGCTCGTACTACATCCGGTTCGCCCTCAATTGACACAGTCTTGAAACTTTCCGATCGCACCTCGTTGATAAGATGTAAAGGTATACATTAATGTGTAAATAAAATTTTATTTCAGTACAAATATACTTCTGCAGTTAAACGTTATTCAACGTTAACTAGGAAACCGTGGTTCCACTGTCAATTTTTTGTTCTGGTCAAATGCGATCCACTAAGAAGTTAACTTGAACGTCTTTATTATACGGTTTTTTGCCTACAAGGCAAATTACGTGCTTCATAAACAGCAAAGTCACAAGTCTTTATGGATCTCAACAGATTCGTGACTATGAGAAAATAACCGTTCTCATTTTTAAAAGAATTATCATGTCATAATGATTTTCAGGTAAATCACAACTCATGTAGACCTGCCTTTAAAACACTGGCCACTTCTGTTAATGACAGAAGAATGTGAAGTGATGCAGTAAACTCCAAGGAAAGCAAACGAAAGAATAAAATAAAATAAAACAGTGAGAGAAATAAAGCGAGAAACACACACAAAAGAAGAAAATGCTAACACGAAAAGAATGAGTAATAAGGAAATATGTAAAGACGAAGTACGACAGTAAGATAGAATGAGACAAGGAAACAAAAACAAGAAAAGTGTAAAGAAGGTAAATACAAAACACCAGAAAACTAGAGGAAGGAAAGAAAGAAAGAATAAAGACGATAAAGGAAACAGGGAATGGAAGAAAAACTGAAAAGACAGAGCAACAAGGGAAGAAAACAATGACTTGTAGTTAACAAATAAGTGTTCAAATCGAGGATTACAGACCTTCGAAGTTTTTATATTTCAAGGTCAGTGAGAAGGCTTTCTGTCACCGTTTCAAGGCTGCTCGTCGTCTGTGCCACAGAAACCAAACGACACGTGCTTCTTGACAATTACCTTTCGGGTTGGAGAGTCTGATTCTGACTTCGCAGTATTGACATGCACTTGTTCGTGCTTATTGAATGAAACTTACTGTGAAAAGTGAGCTCTCCTTCACACACTACGCTGTGTTTGTCTCATACATACACAACTAAACATTCTTCATTTCATTACATTGTACTCAGCTTCTTTTACCAAAGTGTCGGGCAGTAAACTGATTGGACGAGAGAAACTACCAAAGAATTTTAACCGATGTTAAAACACCCCTTTCATTGGTGCACTTGCAATTCGGCTTACTCCACGTATTTGCCTTGGACGTACAGAAATAAACTTGCACGCATGCAAATTAACAGCTAATTTGAAACATGGCTACACTAAAGTTCATTTTAAAATACAGAATAATTAATTATTCGTGTTCTTACAAAAAAAACTGTTTTAACTTCAGATTCTAAGCATCGTCGAATTTAATTGGGATATGACCAGCAATCAGTGAGTGTGAAAAATTCTAAAAGACGTGGGTATGGCTTACTTTAGCCGCTCATAAGACTGTGGTAACTATGTGTACCACTTGTTTTAACGTTCAGTAACACGATATGTATCCCACACAATATGTTTATGTGTTTAATTTCGTTTTCAGAATAGACGGCAAAATTTTCTTAATATAATTAAAATATTACAATCTGTAACGCTGAAAAGGTGTGCTTTCTCTGAAGTAGGAATTAAATCACTATACAACAGTCAGACGAGCTTTGGCCTTTGAAGATAACAAGGCCGACTCAGGTCTCGGATAGGAAGACACAATTATATTTATTAAAACTTTAATTACTTTACTACAATAACAATTAAGAGTAAATAACAAGGAATTAATTGCTTAAAATTATTCAGTGTCAGGAATTTTTCCATCGTCTGTTCTTTAAAACCATGGCGTTTCGGAGGCTGGTTCTGTCTCCGTCTTCAGGTGAGAGGTACTTACTCTGTTGGGTCCCTTAAAGAACAGACGATGGAAAGAGTATGACAATGAATAATTTTAAGTGTAAACTACAGTCGTCAAAACCCTTTAGAATTGAATTAATTACTTCTTCGTTGTATTCTCTACAAGGAATAATTAAAATCGAAAACAGGTATAAATTCTCATGGTTCGTTGTAACGAAAATTCGTAAATCGAAGTTCGTTAATTGGTTCATAGATGTAATTGGCCTAAAACGACTTCATGTTCCACAGCGAGAATCAACCAAAGATTCTGTCTCTCTTTCGCTTTGAGATTCATAACAGCAAATCAGTCGGTAACCAGACAGGTTACTCCGCAGTAAACAGGTGTTCGGCACAGGTTCACATTTGGGCTGACAGTTTGTCCGACACGTGAATTCATTTGGGTAATTGCTACAAAAAAAATAGACGAGGAATTTCACCTGAGACAACGGGTTATTAACGGGTGTTACGTAACGTAGATTATCGTTACACAACTATCATGATGACTGACTTACGATTGTGTGAGATGAATCGCTTCTAAATCTGTGGCATGTACACCGCTGTTAGCGTGAGTTGCTTCAGGGCTGGTATAAAGCAGAAGGTAAGAGGCAACAGATTTCAAACTGATAAAAACGTGGGAACGCAAGCGAAAATATGACTAAAAGAATAGAACACAGCTTTCTACAGACAAAGGACAGGGACTTACGCAATGGCGTAACTCAAGTCTCCGTGTGGATTTTCTAGAGGAATAGATAGTTTACGGTCGAACATTAACCACAAGGAAAACACTGTGAATCACTTTTTCTTTCCTTCATCCTTTCCAACACAATTTTTATTTGTATTTGCTTCCTTTATGTTTCTCTCTTCTCTTCATTTAATTTTGTAGTTTCTTCTATTTATCTTCCAATTCTTCAGTCTCAATTCTTGCTTCGTTCTCCTTTCCTTTCCAATCCTTCGTTCCTTCTCTCCGTTTACCTACATTTCGTTATCTCATATTCTGCCTTGTAAACGTACCTCCCGAAGACGCAGACGTACAAACGACAGACAGAAACAAGAAACGAAACGTGTTTCAAAACGACACGACAGACAGATTTATAAGACAGGATTTAAACGCATGACCTTGAGTTATGTGAGTGGCTAAACGGAAGAAAAGAATCACGAAAAGGAATTCAGTTTCGAAAGGTTTTAAATGTAGATTTTTGTCATAAAGCACTTCACGGTCATTCTGTTGATAGAGCGCTCCGTATTCTGTGGCTATTCAGAGATTACAAAAAAACTACAATGTCATTGACAAACCAGTAACGGTACGGTAGCCTTCCCGAAACAAAAGTAAATGGCTTTGATTTAAACACGCTTTACAATTACTTCGGGTGTGTGCACACTGAAGAATTTGTTGCAAAAAATATTCAAATTTATTATTTAAATAGATGGTTACGAGCCTCCACCCTAAAATTATCTATTTAGTTAATTAATTCAACATGCATGATTTCTGGGTTGTTGCGCCGTGTAATCTGGTAAACTTTTAACGACGTTTCAGAGGTCCTTGCTGTCTCCATCATCAGACCGATGAGTTATTGCCCACAGAACGTATTTATGTGTTTAGTTTAGTTTTCAGAATAAACAGGATTAAAAAATTCGTCTTTGTAACAAAGACGATGTTTCCTTTGGGGTAGGAACTGAATTTTAAACATTACTTTGATAAACTTCGTGTTTCGAACGGTTAACGTACAACTGGGGCATAGGTGTGTTGCCTTGGAGGCGCAGGTTGAATTTCTAAATAACATCAGGATCAGATTTGTTTTCAAGCAGAGAAATGTGTGCACAAATACCGCAATTCTACACTTTTACACACTCATAGCTTGTCTTATTTTGTTATTTCAAACAAGTCACGCGCGCACACAGTAAAAAATAACATTCAAGTATTTATTTAATAAATGATATGAAGTATCCTTCTCGTTGTTGGGGGTTGCCCTTGCAACAGATCGGTGACTGGCGTTACGATAGAACGTCCCTGACCGCCATAAACATCATGGTTAATGTGGGCGGAGGGGTAAGAAGCAACAGGTATATATAAAGTTGAAAATGCACCAGGTCTTCAGCATTCGATCGCAGAGACTGAAAGCCACATTCAACATGTACAAGCTGGTAAGTCTACTGCTGTAGCATGCTTTAGGGTATCGGAGAACTAACGCAGGTTTTCAAATTTAAGATCCAAAATTACTTATTTACAGATTCAATTTACAAGTTTTTTTTTCTGTTTCAACCATAATTATCTTAAAACCTGCCATGTAAAAGGGATCGAGAATACACAAATTTGAATTAACTCTTTAGGAAATGACGTTCTGTGAACACGATGACGAACGTTTTTATAAATGGATACAACATTTCTGTCAGGAAGTTATTCCTTTGGAGACCTAATCATAGATAATACTCCGGATAAATATAATATAGTACTTATTCCGATAGGACTTTGTCATTCAGTTTATTGTAGCCAGCGACGTTTACGAAGCGTTTCAGTTTTATACAACAATCATCAGGCAAGAGGATAATATTAAAATATAAATTAAATAAACAAGGAAAGTGTATAGAACTGAAAAATGTTTGCAATACAGCATAGCACAGTAGCGAGATGACTATACCAAATTAATAACAAAATATTTAAGCTATCACAATATATTTAATAATTACCACGTAAATTTTACCACTTAAAGTTACTATTCAAGAATTTATGTGAAGAAACTGAGAAATATCACGTAAAACTTCAGCCAAGGTAACTGATTTCCGGGTCAGGATTCAAACCGAGGAACAGCAAGTCTGTATAATAAAATTCATGTTCATACAGACCCTAACTCAGTGTTAGCCGGGTAGAGACGTTTAACACGAAAGCTCCACCACTGATTCAGGTACTGTTGGTAATAAAGTAAGAAACCAATTATGTATCATTGCAGCCAGTAAATTACATCACAAAATCAAGCGGTCAAGGGAAAAGCTAAGATGTTTGAAGAGAGAGTTTTAGGTCATCAGTGAAGTATCAAGGCATACAATCTCTTGATGATTATTCTCAGTCACTTTTACACACGAACACAAACACACACACATAGCCATCATAAAGTTATGATGAAAGTTCGAAGTCAATGTACATAACTGGATTACTTTTTATATTATCATTTTTAATGTAATAATAATAATAATATATAACAAAATAATTGCTTTCAAAAGTTGTTAAGATGTTTTTATCTTTAAAAAATAATTAAAACTTATTAAAATTACCGGCTAGTTTGGTGAGTCCTGGTGTATTTGTGTTTGAGATGTGTCTTGCAGTCTTTGTACAACGCTATAGCACAAGACACTGACTTTAACATTCCATGAGACACTTTGCTGACGGCGAAAAATGTAGTTTGTAGAACGGAACTAGATTATAAATACGTCTAACGTTTTTTCTTTAAAACTAATTAGTATTTGTGATGATGAAACAAGTGTGTTATATAAATCAGTGTTTTAAATTACAAGCACGTGAAGTATGTTAAGTTACGAAACGCCTGTAATTGACAATGAAGTATTCGCTGACTTGAAGGTTGAAGCATTCCGTGGTAAACCAAGTGGATACAATATCAGCGTAATGTCTATATACTTCCATCGTCTATGACCGCATTACTTTGCCCTAGATGAAAGTATCACACTCTTTCATCGAAATTTATGAACGTATCACCGAATATTCCATAGGCTAAATAGAGGTCTTGAGTAGAACCAAACGTCTGTTTCTGATTTAAATGTTATAATCTGTATGATGAGACTAATAATTACGGTCAGGTAATAATGACAGTTAAATTGTCCATTTCCAAGCATGTTCTATTTACGTCAGTTGTACAAATATAACTTCAAATGTAATCACTGTCCATGACGCTTATATATATATATATATATATATATATATATATATATATAAATCAGTACCATAGGCCTATGGCATATTTTGACAACCCGTTATCAGATAAACTACAAAACAATACTCGATAACTTTTCAAGTATTCTAAACTGAAACAATTAATTCTTCAATTATTGTAATTAAATTTATTTGAGTTACATACGTTACAATATATTTATAAGATATAATTATATGATATTTATAGGGGTGAGGACTGCTGGTTGGTCATGATTTTTAAAATCACCCAGACGACGTAAAAATATAACCCCATATCTTCCACATAAGATTTATTCATTGACTATTATTTATCTTCTTATTCGTGACAAAACAAAGAAACGAAATGCAGTCTGTCACATATACTTCCCATAAGTTTAATAGAAATGCGTAAAAATACGTTTTCTCTTCTTTGCTGATTCAATTGTGTATTTAAAACTAATTGTTGACAGAACATCATAGATTCAGAGGGCCTTGAATTTGTATTACATACTGAGCAAATAATGCAACGTATAGTTTACGTTACATATTGAAATATATACGTTGGTTGGTGTTTTTGAGCATTATTTGAGACATTGACGTTATTACTGACAGGTAACGTTATAGTCATTACGACCATGTGAGGCTTTGGACCTTCGGTGCAAATTAAATACTCAGACTCGGCTACATATGAAGACTTATTCTCTTAAATCTCACGTTGTTTCAAGAAACAAAGAAACGTCAATCCGTAATGTGATTAGTCTACAAAAATTTTTTAGTCCCATTCGTCAATAACATTATCATGGCGTGGAGAACAAAAATAATGTACAGTCTTGAAACAATAGATAATGTATATTTTAAAAGTGCATAAACGAAAAAGTATGAATGTGTCACATGTTTCTTGGTCTGATAGACGATAGTCTAGGAATTACCAATAATTTAACATGCACACGTACAAATCTGCTCGCAGTAAGATCTACGCATGTACAATCCTTCGGAGCCTTAACTTCATTATTTCTTTCAGATCCTTCTACCTCTCTTCTTCGCCGCCGCATCAGCCGGCTACCTGGGTGCCCCTGCTGTGGCCACCTACGCTGCCGCCCCCGTGGCCATCGCCGCCCCCGTTGCCGTAAAAGCTGTAGCACCAGTTGCCACTTCATACGCTAACATCCACAGGGTCGACATTGCCACCCCCGTCGTCAAGACTGTAGCCGCCCCCGTCGCTTATGCTGCCCCCGTCGCTTATGCTGCCCCCGTCTCTTATGCCGCCCCCGCCCTCGTCAAGGGACCCATAGCCGTTGCAGGTCCCGCCATACACGCTGCTCCATTGGCTTATGCTTCATATGGATACCATCACTAAGAATGGAATTGTCTGGAGGGCATTGTCACTGTCGTCTATTTAATGTTACATCAGCATTTGACATGGAAATAAATTAAGCATTTGTACAAAATATTTACTTTTACTTTATTCCTCACGTCAAAATTATCACACAGACACGAATTCATTATGACATTCTTAAATACAGACGCATATGTTCCTTACCACTCCTATGAAAAAATTACCAGATTATTTACATCCTCTAATGAGGAGTGAGTGAGGTAGATGGAAATATACTAAATAGTATATCAATGTATAGCTTAATGTAGAAGAAACTACAAAGTAAAGGAAAAAATCGATATTTTCTACATTTATGAAACACTCTGTGCTTAGAAAACAATATTCTAGTTTCGTATTGAGCAGATTTAAATTCACAAATTCATATAAAATATGCCAAGTAGGACGAGCGGCGTGGTCCGAAAACCTGTCCTGGAATATTTATGAGGTAATGATGCTTATGTGGTTAAAAACATTCGTCAGTGGCTTTAGAGAGCAGCTGAGTAAAATAACACAGCGAGACTTTAATTTATAATTTTAAGAATTCAGTCCGTACCTTAAAGACAACACAGCATTTCATTCTACAAAGATTAAATGGCTAATGCTGTATTCTCTTGGAACTATTCTAAACAAATAAAAACACTTTAAAGGTTTGAATGGACATGAAATTACTAATCTACTGCATCAGCCAAGTCACGCCACGTTACAAAATTGAGAAGGCGAACGGATGATCCAGCTTATGACCTGTCCAATTTGGCATTAACTGCAGACATTTTTAACGCAGATGTGGAATATTCCGCTTTGATTTCTGCAGACTCGGCATCGATCAGTAACTATTTCTAAACCCTATACAGCATTTTCTCCCACTTCGATGTCAAATTGTTTTGGTCACACTTCATGACGCAGTATTTATGAAATGACACGTCAACTTCATGTTGATAAGTCTGTGGGTTTCTTTCTAGCAAAAGCGAAAAATATTGCACAAAGCACGAGTTATAAAATTACAGATACAATTTCGTAAATAAATCCTGCATTAGTAGAAGGTGGCAACCTCTAACGACAAGTAAATGAAATACTTCATAACGTATGAAAGGTTTTTCTTCTTTTTTACTGGTTTTAACTCGAGGTCACAACTTCAGTTACTGCCCATATTTTATAGAGAAAAATGCGGTATTATGTAAATGTCAGCAAGTTGCAGTCTTAATGGAACAATCAATCTCAGAATCAATATCAAGGCAAGATAATACACCTTTTAACAAAAGCTTCAGCGCCTGCTCAAATCCAGGAATATGGGCCTCGAAGTTGGTATGACACTTACAACTAAATTAGATTCGAGATTCACTCCATTTTATTATACGAAGAAAAGTAACAGTCCTAAACAGGCCTGAAGATGGAAGCAGCATGACCTCTGAAACGTTGGTGGACATCGACCAGACTACACAGCGCAACAACCCAGAAGACAGAAATCTTCATACTCATCGCCCTGATGACGGAGGCAATATGACCTCCGAAACGTTGGTAAACATCGACCAGACTACAAAGCGCAACAACCCAGAAGACAGAAATCTTCATACTCATCGCCCTGATGACGGAGGCAATATGACCTCTGAAACGTTGGTGGACATCGACCAGACTACAAAGCGCAACAACCCAGAAGACAGAAATCATCATACTCTGATGACGGAGGCAATATGACCTCTGAAACGTTGGTGGACATCGACCAGACTACAAAGCGCAACAACCCAGAAGACAGAAATCTTCATACTCTGATGACGGAGGCAGTATGACCTCTGAAACGTTGGTGGACATCGACCAGACTACAAAGCGCAACAACCCAGAAGACAGAAATCATCATACTCTGATGACGGAGGCAGTATGACCTCTGAAACGTTGGTGGACATCTATCAGACTACACAGCGCAACAACCCAGAAGACAGAAATCATCATACTCTGATGACGGAGGCAGTATGACCTCTGAAACGTTGGTAAACATCGACCAGACTACACAGCGCAACAACCCAGAAGACAGCAATCTTCATCGCCCTGATGACGGAGGCAGTATGACCTCTGAAACGTTGGTGGACATCAACCAGACTACACGGTGAAACACCTCAGAAGACAGCCATCTTCAGACTCACCTCCGTCAAAACCTTAAATCCTACATCGTTCATGTGTGTTTTTTGGTTGTTATTTATAGATATATAACATTTTTCAATTTTCACCTTTTTCCTTGCTTTTCTTATTCTTTCTATAATATTTTCTATATTGCCATATGTCGTATGTGTTGGGAATAACTGCTACTTGAATTACTGACTGGGTATGGGGCACGACGTAATATTACCAAAGGGGCACATTTTTCTTCGTCACCACAAGCTGAATCTGCATACTTAGGGCTCTTTCGGGTATAAAGCTGACCGACCTCTCACCATCTAAGCCGAGTTTCAGAGTGACAATTTTCTATATTCTTTCTGTGGTCAGAGCGGTTTTAACTTCCTGTTTCTGACATCACAGTGTTCAAACACTGATTCGATTCGAGCCAAGTATTGAATCCAACACGTACTGTATACGACAACTGCGACTTTAAAAGAACTTTCACTGCTAATTTGTTTCTCTCGTGGTGCAGTGATATAAATTCCATTGTTATTGTATGTAAAGTAGTCGAATGCTATTACACAAAAATCTGCCTACATTCTTGCAACAAAGTTTGGCAAACTTCCAACAAGTTGGCCAATCTCGTAACCTGCCCGTGACCCACGTGTCTATCCCACGGTCCACATAACAAAGAATCCAATCAATTACAGAGTATGTAACCAGCCCATCCGTCTGTCTAATGGATCACGAAATAAGAAATTTTTGGCTTCTGGGCACAGCCTTGAGGTTAGATTTGAAGAGGGGCACTGGTAGACCTCGCATCTGGCAGAACAATTGACGTGATTCGGAAATGATACAAGTTCAAATTATGTTAACAGCTACAGATGGAATTCCTGCCGATCCTAATGGCTGAGAATTTGAATCTTAAAGATGTTACCACTTCTGATTCTAAGTTGTTTCTTACGTCAGTAAATCGTGTTAGAATAACGTATAAATGATAATAATTGCCTGAACTTCTGGATGAACGAATTGCTGTTTTTCACGTATGACGTGCTTCTGGAGACAAGGCGTGGGGTGGACTGCCGTTACATCTTAGTCATCAAGATACGGCTTAATTGAATCAGCGCTAAGAAAATCGTTGGATTGGTCGTAGTGGTCCAGTACGTTGGCCGAATGGAAATCCCAGCTCGGTGTCCGGGTATCCCTACTGAGGATTTCCGTCGTTTTCCTCAGGCCTCCTCGGTAAATGCCAGAATAGTAACCTACATTGTCAGACCCTGACCATTTCCTTTCATATCCTTTCCAACGCATTACTCTTCTTTTCATTCGAGAATATATTCAAGCTACTGACAGTGTCGTCAAACAAACCACAAATAAGCAAATAAAGAAATAAAATCTTAGTAGGATTTGTGGTTTTCACGGCAGCGATTATGAAGATGGCTGTGCTTCCAGAAGACAGCCAGCCACTTTCTAAATAAAATCAATGCGTTTCAAATTTAGTGATATTTTTCATGGTTTATTTTGGTTAACACACAATTTATTCGTTAACTGAAGTGTCATGTCCGTTTCCTGAGCACCTATGAGACTATTTGTTCTTCTGCATCAGTACAACAGGAACAAATTGACGGATTTTTCTGAATACAGTCATAAAGATTTGCCTTTGTAGGCTATTCCATTTGGTATTTTTTATACCCCGTGTCTCTAAAAGTAGCGAAATAATAGGCGTACTAAGTTCTGAGATGGCGAGAACAGTAGTGTTTATCACTGCCGAATATAAAAAAATGAAATTACTAATGTTTCTTCAGTCTGTTAACTTCTAAAATTATGAAATTGTAATTAGGTTAGTTATTTATTAAAAGTGGTAAGTAACAACACAAGGAATGTATTTCTTGACGATGATATGTTAGAACTACGTATAATTAAGTAACTGGGTCCTACATAGTACTCTTTCTTTTGAAAATTTGTAGTCGCTCATCTGTTCAAGAAATGTTCCGTCTTTCATGGAACACGACAATTCATTAACGTATTTATTAAAGACCGTCTTTGAATCCCATCCTGAATCACATGAATGCAGTTCACATCGTCATACTCCGATTTATTATCACCATCGTAATAATAGTCCTCAACATGATCGGTATTCTGTTAGTCTCTTCCAATTATATCGATTAAAACTATCTGCTGTCCGTTCATGGGAAGTCCCTAGCATCTTCTGTCCTTGCCTCTGCATTGATACAGAAAACAGCTTTGGGATTCGTCGGTTTGTGTTAATTTTATTCAAATGTTATAGCTACTTGTCGGGATAGAAGTCTGCTTGAAATACTCCCCGAATGTATACTTCCAAATTCATATATACTGACCCATTTTAGTATATACAATAGACTCTAAAACCTCTGTAGTTGAAATATCGTCGTCATGTAACATGAACATTAAATATCGTCCTTGGAGGATAAATCAGTGAATTTATTGTGCAGTTGTTTGAATCATTCTTAAGAAAAGCTACCAGATTCCTGCGGTGTGGAATCAGACCATCGTAAGATATCTACAGCCACAGGACAACTCAGAGAAATATTCAAGACTGCAATTAACCTAAAGAAACCGTTCCCAGTGCTGTCACCTATCCAAGTACATACAAGTAACAGGCATTTGTTTATGGCACATCTTAAAACGGCCGCAGCTTTAGAACGGTTTACAATATCACTCATCGCCCTGATGATGGATGCAGCACAAACCTCTGAAACGTCGGTAAATTTTTACCACTAGACTACACGTGCTACAACCCAGAAGACAGCCATCTTCCGACATACCGCCGTGAAAATCTAAAATCTTACTTAGGACCAATGGTTTTTTTTACATATTTTTACTCTGAATGTACCTCTCGAATCACGAACCGCTGTACGGCAGGCCGGTTGTGAATTCACTGTCCAGGCCTAGGATGATAACTAAAGGAATTCGAGACGGGCGGAGAGAAAAGGACAAAGCGAATATGGGGACAAAAATATGAATAAGGAGCATTGGTTAAGAAAATAAATTTATGATTGCTTACGTCTGTAATCCATCATTGTCCCTAGAGGCGAGTATGAGAAGAATTAAGTTGCAGCATTAGACATAGCGAGCGAGGGAACTGGTATGTAAAAAAGCCCGATTTGCACAAAGCCGAGAGAACACGAGCGACGGACACACCTCATTGAGTCGAATGTTCTTGTACTTGAAAGCGAATGTCAAGTCTATCAATATCAATTACGTATCTCCTCCACCTGCGATGTCTCGACAGATTCTTTGTGTTCAAGAGGACAATATACTACTCCCACAACGTTGTTAGCGACACAAACGAGTGCAGTCTCATCTTCCGCCTCAATACATTCGTTATTTAACATTACAGAAACCTGTGACAATATGAGAAAAATAAGATCGAATCGCAAATAGCAAACTATATAAAACACCGTAATACATGGTATTTCTTCAAAAGCCTCGTAGTCACTTATATGTTGAAGATGAAGGCGGCAGATTCTTCTAATACGTAGGTAAAGACGTACAAGATCACGCGGCATCACAATCCAGAAGAGAATAAAAATGTTAACATCCATGGAAACTTCAAATTTCTTAGCTACCAGCGTGTCAAGAAATTACCTTTTGTGGTTACAGAAGGTTCATTGTACGAGGTGCGATCGGAAAGTTTCTAGACTGCGCGTATAAAAACCCGTACACTTATCTCAGGTATTAAATTCATCCATCACCCTCGAAGTAGTTCCCCTGGGAGTGAACACAACGATCCCAGCGCCGCTGCCAAGCCTGGAAGCATCCCTGGAAATCTTTCTTTGTCAGCCTGTCAAGCACCATCTGCGATTCTGCCTGAATCTCTTCTATCGTCTCAAATCTCCTTCCCTTTAGCTGAATTTTCATCTTTGGGAAGAGGAAGAAGTCGCACGGAGCTTAGAAAGGAAGTTGGGGTCGGTTCTTGCAAGATCTTTGAGCTCCTGACAAACGAGAAGTCGATTCTGCTTCTGGTCCTCAGACAGGATGCGTCGCATGTGGAGTTCTTCCTTTAGAATCAGCTGACAGGTCCCATAGCCTATCCCAACAATGTCGCACAAGTCGTTGATGGTACGACGTCGATCTTCGTGAATGGCCTGCCGAATCTTCGTAACATTTTCGGCTGTTGTGCTCGAAGATGGTCGTCCAGAACGCTCGTCATCATCGACAGAGGTTCGGCCATTTTTAAAACGTGAATGCCACACAAAAGTTTGTGCACGACCCATTGCGGACTCCCCAAATGCTTGCTTTAGCATTTCATAGGTTTCCGTAGCCGTTTTGGCGAGTCTTTGGCAAAATTTGATGCACACGCCATTCCGAAATCACAGGAGGGTCGGTGTAATGCACTACCAAAACGCCCGTAACTAAGAAACAAATGCTAATTGGATGATGCCGGCTGGCACACCGATTCACTATGAATGTAGGCCGCAGCCCCTAGCGGCAGAAGCTCGTACTACATCCGGTTCGCCCTCTATTGACACAGTCTGGAAACTTTCCGATCGCACCTCGTAGTTTTGCAGAATCGCATTCTTGAACCACAAATCGAAACAGCTGAATTCAAGCAGAACCTTTATTTTATTTTGTTACTATCTAATCTGACAGTATTCTCCCATCAACATCAAGGTCTTAATAGTGGTTTCTTCCTTTAAGATACTCCGAATTTATTCTATAAATGCCACACCAAGTTCAGAATCTCATTTACATTTTCCGTAGATTATGCCAAGCCAGACTTTATTTGGAAATTCACATTTCTTGACTTGAGGGTGTTTATTCCGGCGCTCGATTCTCAAACTTAATCATTCCTTAAGATATTTTTACGAAGGTATATTGAATGTATTTGCACATGCAATTATCAATAACGAAGGAACTGAATTCAACTCTGTGAAAATCTCTTCACCAAATGTTACTAGGGTAATCAAAACAAGGAGAATAGATTGGTCTTGTAGTACGTACAGAATTTTAGTAGAAATATCAAAAAGGAAGAGACCACTTGAAAGACCTAAGCACAGATAGAATGATAAAAGTAAAAAAAAATATGTCATTACGTGCCATGTAGGCGCTCACTGATAAGATCGAAAACAATATTGAATCTGCTCCTAAACCAATGGGTCATTTAAGAAAATTATTAAAGCGCCGGTTTCGAATTTCCTTCGTTTCTTATTCGTGCTAAAACAATAAAATTTTTATTTGTGGATCTCAAATATTTTGTATGAATAACACACAACTAAACAGATTACAAACACAGCAATGCATAAATGAAAATTTGTGCAATTGATCTCAAATGTTCTCGGAGAAACATTTTGTCGTGAGTTAATCAGAATAATCAATTACGATACTTTACGCGAAAGTTGTGAGATCATGCCTATATATCAGTTAATTAGCAAAACCAGGAAGTGTATTCAACTGTCGCCGTACTTGTTTCACATAGGCTGACGCAAGAACGGTAGTGATTACTACAGAAATATCAATGCTACTAGGCAACAGCTGTCTCTATCAGCCATAGTGGTAGAGTACACGATTCTTTATCTGTGGAACGTATCTCATAGTCTGTCTCACCTGCGACATACCTACAAGGCCTTTGGAATTAAAACCATTCTTCTTGTGGACACGGTTTCAAACATTATTACATTGACTCCCATAATTTCTAGTGTTCTTACGACGAATTTCCTTCGATACAAAAAAATTCCAGTTCCTCAGACTTAAATATTAGTTGGTAAAAGACAGATGAATGTCGTCTGCGTTACGCGAAGCTTACCGACGTTTCATGGTGGTTGCTGCCTCCACCACGAGGGTCAAGACCATGTAGTTAAATTACAAATGAAACCTTGCTACATATATCAGGGAAATTTTAGTGGGCCACACATTCATTTGTTTCCTGATATGCATCCGGAAGTTCCTGCGACCGGCCATCAGTAATACACAGGGCTTCAGGTACTTCTTTAGATGGTCTCCATGTTCAAAGTTAATATATAAATTAATATTCTTTCTCCAGAAATAAAATTCTCTGACTTCTCTATCAAAATTTACTCCCTGTCTAATCTCCTACTACACTTCGTAATTCTCTACTTCGACATTATAGTTAGTCCTTTAAAAGGAGAGTAATCCAGATGGCGGTCAGCGGGCCACCCGACGCAGGCCACTTATAACCAAGACCGTGAAATTATTTACTAACTTATTACTAGTCTGTACAAACCAGTGTATTTTCTTTGCTTGGATGGATTTAAAAGAACATCGTGTTTCAAGTCTTATCTGCTGTATATCAAATCTAAAACTTCTTGACGATGGTGAAGAGTCAATTGAATAAAAATTTACTTGGATATTATCCATCGTCTAGTAATAAAACGTAAAAAACGTAAAACGACGTTTCGGAGATGGGGCTCTATCTCCGTCTTCAGGTTCCTACTCAGTTGGGCCCACTAGATAGAGCTAATCCCTATCTCCGGACCGGAGGAACCTGAAGACGGAGATAGAGCCCCATCTCCGAAACGTCGTTTTACGTTTTTTACGTTTTATTACTAGACGATGGATAATATCCAAGTAAATTTTTATTCAATTGTCTTATCTGCTGCTTTACGTACAAGTTCCACACATGTTATTACCTTTAAAACCCTACACGAAATGTAAATTTTACAGTTAAAATCTTTGTCAGATACAAACTGTTGAAAGAGCTAGTTGAAAATAGTATTTAATACTATATAATTTTAATAACATTTATATTTCAGCAAACCTACAATTATGATTAATACAGTCATTTACCATTTCTGAAGAAGTGTGTTAAAAATAACTAAAATTGGCTATTAGTTTAAAAAAAATAGTGTTTGGAGGAGTTTCTTGTCCATTGGATAAAACGGGAAAACTATTGTTGGCCTCAGGAAATATAAAATTTTAACCGCCCTGTTTTAAAAGATTAAACGAAGGGATGTACCGAATGTAATTCCAACTGCAGGAGTTTATGAAGTGTTCTTTTCAAAGATTAACAACACCTTTAACATACTAGGCCTCCGGAAGCCGTTCGTTCGATACTGGACCCTTACTGGAATCTATCAAAAAAGTTCCAAATATACACAATAATCATATAGTCATGTGATGATCTATACAAAGGAAATTTGGTACATCACAAAGGAAGAGGACTGTAATTTTTAAAACAGTAACAAAATAAACGCCAGTTTAAACACGATATGATTCAGAAGGTCAAACACTAGATCAGGAGTTGGACTTATGTCACTTTAGCACTATACTTGACGTTATCGTCAAAACAAATGTTAACCTATGGAAATCGCAGACATGACACAGTGCTCTTGACCGTTATTGGTAAGCACCACCCTTCAACTTGGAAGTATAAAAGCAGCTGAGATTATCCACAAAGTATCAGTATCTGCATTCAGACAGAAACACACAAACACACATCAACATGTACAAGCTGGTGAGTATTGGTTCCAGAATCACAGCTGGTTCTAGAATTCTAAAGCAATAACTTTTGCTTCTGAGTATTTTTTTTAGAATTATTACAACATTGCATTGCGATGGTAAATCATCGACAAATAAACCCACTGACGACTTTTAATATGATTACAATATTAACTATTTCGCTTACTTTCGCAGTGTTTGCAAGTCTAACGCAATATTTATTTTTATTTTTGCCAACATCAGAGCGACGTTGTCTATACAATGAGACGTAGTATAACACCGCAGGATTTAAATTATTCAAAAACGCTTAAAGACTTCTATATAATGTTATAGATAACTTAATATTCGAGAATACTTTTCAAAAACTATTGTACGCAGGGGTAAAAATTCGTGTTAACCATGTTAGCCCGGCTAACACTTTGAAAAATGAAAAATAAAACATTTTTGTGTTACTTTCGTGGTTTGGTGGCACTCCATTCACTGGAACATAGCAGAAACGATCAGACAGAATGCATCGTTAGCCACTGCTTTATGTTTTCATCACATGCAATAATAAAATGTAAGCACAATGGAGAGGTATCAGTCCGCATATTTTATTTAATAAATTTACATATTCTGACTTTTAATTTTGTTGATTTTAAAGTTCTAGTATGGAAGGTTGTTTTGCGTAGTTCTGAGTCTTTAGACAGATTGTGATTAAATTTCGTACACGACCCATCTGTTCTTATGTTTTAATTAAATATAATTCGTAAGTCCACATAAATTTATGGTCTAAACACATTTCTGAACGTATTTTGTTAAGTATTCAATATATGTCTTGAGAATGTCTAGACGGGATAAAAATTTGACGGCGGTTAAAATGTGGACTGTGGTCTTTTGCATTGTGCCGTCATGTAAGGCTGTAACTCAGGATATTTTACAGGCCTTTTGGAATGTACTAGGCCTACAAGTTAGTGTAGATGATGAGCCAACATTAGTAACCACCTTACACAACGTCACAACGCAGATCACCACACCCTGGACTGTACTTTATTTGTTACTCTGCAGAAAAAGCAAATTTACAATGTACTAGCGAAGTCAAAATTGACGGAGATCGAACTTCCTTGTGTTGAACAATCAAACAAAATATTGCAGCATTATCTCTGTAAAATCCCACTTAAATTACAAAACTAATAACATATCTTTGTACAGTAAACTTAAAAATAAGAAGATTTCTGTCTTCTGGGTTGTTGCGCTGTGTAGTCTGGTAGATGTTTACCAACGTTTCTGAGGTCATACTGCCTCCGATGAAACGCCCTGATGACGGAGGCAGTATGACCTCTGAAACGTTGGTTAACATCGACCAGACTACACAGCAACAACCCAGAAGACAGAAATCTTCATACTCACCACTGCGAAAACCTCAAATTATACAAACTTAAAAATATCTTAACAGAAACCGAAGCCAGACTTCAGAATCCGCCAGACACCACCATAGGCGCCACGACAGTATCGTTTACATTTCTTGTTTCCAGAGTTGCCATCGTCAGACTATAATTTTAATTCTTCTCAGGTTCTGTTGTCTCTCCTCTTCGCCGCCGTGTCGGCTAGCATCGTGGGCACTCCGGCCATCGCTACGTGGAGTGCCGGCCCCGGCCTCGCTCTGTCCCCAGGCATCGCGACAATTGCCGGCCCCGGCTTGGTGCGCACCTCTCCCATCTGGGCCGGTGCCGCACCCTTAGCATACGGCGGCCCCGGTGTGCTTGGGGCACCCCTTCTTTCTGGCTCAGCCATTATCCATTAACAATGAAGTGATGACACACCGAGTGTAGTCGTTGAATTACTTTCAATAAAGATATTTTAGAGATTACATTTCTTTTTGTTCATATTCCTTGCCTAAAAATAAATCCTCTCGATATTGGAGCATACTCTATGGAGAAGTTCATTTGTAAAACCAATATATTGGGGAATAATATCAGGATGGAACTTACAAAGACAGATTCGATGAATTACTGGTGAATAAAAGTATCTCAGGATCCAGTGGCGAGATTTTATTTGCGGCGATGAAATTTTCAGAACCTGCCAACTCAGTCTAATTAATTCGTGAAATCTATCACGCAATTTATAAGTAAAGAGCATGTTGTCCAACCTGGACTTTCACCTGGTGACTTTGCAAACATTTGTAAATCGCATGAGCTACAGTCTCAGAAGATATTAGAAGATTTTAAAGACTGAATATTATAGTTCTAATGCTACGAATTCGGACAGTATGAGCAAACACATTACTCGGCGCATAATGCTGATTAATGCCCTGACTTCACCTATACAACAAGTTACTTGCCGATACTTACATCCGCCTGTCACCTCGAAATGTGTTCCTACCATCCTCTACAAATACACTCGTGTTCGCACTTGACAGAGAGAAATGCTGTGCTTCTACGTGTTTACCAACACTCATGATCGTGTAGTTTGTCCATTCACTCCACACGACAGACAGCCTATAAAGTTCACAGAGTGTCTTTAAGTACACTTAGAACAAAGTAAGTTTGTTGCAGTCAGTGAAGGCCACATGACTGGGACAGCGACGGTCGATGCCTGTCTGGTTTTATTCAACAACCTGTGACTTGCAATAAATGGCGTAGACGAGGAAACTTAGGACAGTTGTTGAGGACAGTCAGCTTCACCGCCGAGTTTGCAACACAGCAATCCCCAAGCACAACCTGAGCTAAAATTGTGGTCCAGGAAGTCCTGAGACACGTTGAAAGGATGGAAATAAAAGATTCGAAGTCGAAAATTGTCGAAAAATGAATATCAGATCAGATTTGAGGTTCTACGGCGAGAAGATGGCTGTCTTCTGGGATGCTGCACCGTATAGTCTAATCTATAAGACAACATCCCAGAACAGAGACTGAAGCATAAGAAAGAAAGAAAACAATTTGGTGTTAATTAAATCATTCTATGTTTAAAACGATCACACAGTTTACGTGTGGTAGACACATCGTATGACCAACTTTATGAAACAGTATCCTTAATAAGAATTTTACAGTTATTGAACTATAAAATTCCTCTGAGTTTTATAGAACGTGAAGTTTATTACCAAGGCTTAAAGACTTGTGATATTTACAGTTTTGATGGTTCACTTGCGTTACATGAGATTAAATGGGAGACCACTATTAAGCTCGATTTTGAATAAAATATAAGGGCGTGAAATGGTAGGATTTGTAGTTCTCACGGCGGTGAGAACAAAGTTGTTTCTCTTCTGAGCTGTAGTGCCGTGTAATCTGGTAGAAATTTATTAACATTTCAGAGGTCCTTACTGCCTCCACTCATCACCCTGATGATGTCGGCAGCATGGACCTCTGAAATGTTAACACATTTCTACCAGATTACACGGCGTTACAACTCAGGGAACAGTCATCTTCGGTGTAAAATGGATTCAACTGGCTCAGGATAGGGTCCAATAACAGGCGACATACTGTGAACACGGTAATAAAACTCAGAGTCCCATAAAAGGTAAAGAATGTCTTGACTAGTTGAGCGGCTGTTAGTTAAAAAGACGACCCCCCCACGGAGTTATTTTTTTATGGTTATTAGTATAATTGGACGTTTAGACATAATCTGTTCAATATAAAGACGGGAAGCTTAGACTTCAAGCTTGAATAAGTTTTATTTCCCACTTCTGACGAATCCGTGATTAGAAACTGAATATATTATCGACATTTTTCCGCTGGGTGACACTAACGGTGCTTCCCTCTAGAGTGAAAGCGTGTTAAAATATGCAGCACTACCATCTGCGTCTTATTTAGTGACTCGCGGCTGAAACTCTCGTCATAAATGTCACCATCGTTGATTATCGATACTTGTTGATGACTGACGTCATTGTCCATTCGACTGGGAGTAAACAGTAGTGGCTTTCTTGCATTCAGAATCGAGAACATACGTTATTGTGTTATGGCCAGTTACTTATGGATGCATTAGTACATAATATAATATATTATACAGGATGATTCAAGAGGTTAGGGCCAAACTGATGGGGCTTATGGAGGGACTCAGAGAGAACAACTTTCGAATAGGAATCCATGTCCTCCGAAGTTATTCTGAGTCAGTCGAAGTCTGATAACATACCGCTGAAATAATTCGTTTGTAAGATTGCTAATGTAATTCTTGTAAAATAATAAAAAAAATTAAGCCAGTAGGAGAATAGCAAAGTACGATTATTTCAGCACGAAGCCATGAACACGTACGTATGGGATTCTTATCCGTTGCATTAAATTAAGATGAGTAGTAGGTAAGGTTCATGCTCCAGCATTATTCTATTCATTATACGAAGTGGGCCAATCCAGTTAAACATATAAATTTACCATTAATTGAAACACATCACCCACTCATTGGCAGGCATAAAACGTCACCAATTAAGCAAATTTTCTTACGTAAACAAAGTTCAGACAGTTCAGACAAAAGGTTTTATGATGCGAAGAAGTAACTCGAACAAAAAGATAGGCAGACATCCACGCAAACAGTGAACAAAATTAAAAGCCACGAGCTTGGGACCAAGTAACAAAGCAAGTGGGAAGGGGTTGGAGTAAGGACAGGACCCATAAATAATAACTATCGCGATCTGGATCAGACTTCGAACGACTGAAAGACAAGGACGAGTTACGCCACTGAAAATATGAACCGAGGACTACAACGAATAGAACAAAGGGGTATACAATATTTTATTACACCGCGCTGAACTGATTCAGCATTACTTCGCTGTGTAGTCAATTATCAGCTTGTCTTTTTATTCATAAATGGAAACGATCACTTTAGACGATATTTCATTTGATGGATCGATCGGTTTGATTTTTCGTGTCGATTCTCCGTTGTCCATCTCACTTAAATCATTTTAATTTAAAGCTGAACTGAATTCTGTAGGTCAGCGGAGAATGTAGAATGTAGGTGCCGTTAGTTTCATGTGAAATTGGTGCTTGAATCTGCCAGAAAAAAGATTCACTTCCCACACAAAAACGTTACTTCTGTCAATAATAATCTTCGTTAGATGCTACAGCTGAGAAAGACAGAAAGACATCTCAAGGCGCAAACGTGTCCTCTAAAATACAAATAAGATTAAACCTTTCTGAAGAGATTCTGACAGCGTACGATAACAGTGCAAATCAAAACATATTTAACGCCAACATTAAAGACACGATTCCAAATCAAACAATAACATACGAGTCCTGACACTTTTTTCCAATATTTCAACGATTCTGTATCAACTGCCGTATATAAGTATGCAAAGTAGTTTCACACACTAAAGGAAGAACACAGATTGAGAGATGCTTAAGAAAAGGGCGCTAAAGAGAATTTTTGGAACTAAGAGAGATTTAGTAACAGGATGACGGAAAATTACATTAGAAGACACTGTCTTTTGTACTGTTCACTAGTTTCAGCAGATTATATTACGGTAATCAAATCGAAAAGAATGAGACTGTTGGGACATGCAACATACAAGGAACAGAAGATAAAGAGATGTAAGATTTTGGTCTGAAAACCTGAAGGGAAAAGCCATCCAGAAGACCTAGACATTAAAGGGAGGATAATATTAAAATGGATCTAAGAATAGTATGTGGGTGTGAATTGGATTATTTACGTTCAGAAAATGTGCCAATGGCTGGCTCTAATAAATAAAACACTGAATATTTGCGTTCCGTAGAAGAAAGAAAATTTATTTACTGTCTAAGCGTCTGTGGAAATAAATCTCCACCGATTCTCAAACACTGAAAGTGGTCGGCATCATGAACTGGGCAATTTTGTCCCGTGGAGAAAGCCCCCGGGCAGGGGACTGAACCACGGTTGTCCAACAAATTGTCATTTATTTCAGTGCAATTTAATAATCTTGCTCCGTCTGTAATTCTCCTGGTGCCCGACGGTCAAAATAAAGTTGTAAGTTATTTACGGTACAAGTCATCAATCAGATGCAAGTTAGGGGATGAAAACTGTTTTTTTTTGGGGGGGGGGGGAATTTTAGAAGAGGAGAAGTAAAAGTTGGAATATTGAAAACTATGTGGATTTCTGCATCAGCAAGTTGGCGAGACTGTTTGCACATTAATGTCATGCTGATTATGCCTAACTTTGTCAGTCACATAATTAAGCTCTTAGAAAATATCTTTTTGTATTAATTCCTCTCCGACAGACGGCTGACCGTAAGGTAAGGATTCTGAGGACACGCAGACAACGTACGCCATGAAAATTATTTCTATTGAAATTAAAAAAAAATCTAATAAAACTATATGTTTTACAAAGTGCTTAAATCCTTCGATTCTCGAAATCGTATTTCCTTTTCCTGTTCAAATACAAACGTTTGTTCTTTAACTCAATTTTCTCGTTTCTTCCCACGATTCAAAATTTCCGGGAACTTTACATCTGTCCTGGGTGACAGAAGAAGCGAGGTTGAGGGAGCACGGCTGGTGGTCGGCCTGCAGGGGCAAATGGACGATACGAGTGGCTGTCCTGGGACATTACAGATGAATGTGTGGGGGCTGAGCCCTGTGTGAGTGAAATTGTTTCACTGGTAAATTACTGATCGCAGCACTCTTCCTCCGCTTTCCTGTTTTTTGTCTTTCCTTTCTTATTTCTTCTATTTTAGGCGTAAAATTCTACTATTCAATTTGCCATGTCCATCTATTCACATGTAACAACTTAATCGCTGAATGGATTAACAATAGACAAGTTAGAACTGTTACGCAAAACTCTCATTTCCTAACTTGCTCCTCTCTACCTTGCATTCTGCCTTCCTGTATTTTTTACTCCTTTATTTTTCATAACTTTTCTCTGCGTTTCTTTGTTTCTTTTTTCCTTCGTTTCTTCTTTTTCCTTCATCGTTTCTTTCTTTGCTACTTCCTTATTTCATTTCACTTACTTCTTTATTTCATTATTTTCTTCTTTATTACTTGTACAGTAACTTAGTCACGTTTTCTGTGCAATTTTGTTGGCAGTCGAGCTAATTTTTTTAGGAACGTTTCTTTCTTTGCAGTTAGTCTCAGAATACAAAGCAAGGAACAACATTATACGAGGATCTGAGAGTCAGTGCCTCAAATGTCTACATTCCTGCCTTATTACAAATTATTTAATGTTTTTCACTCTGAAATGAGAACTGCGAGGTTCAACACGACTATTACCAAGGCCCGCCATTGTCCTCAAACCCCAGAGTTCCACCACATCCAAGTCTCACATTTTATTCACTATTATCCATATTAAAGTTAGCTTCCAATATGTTTCCCGTTATTAAAATTGGCCACTTTCCAGCAGATTTCCCTACGAAAATTTTGCAGGAATTTCTTGTCCCCCATTCCTGAGGTCCAGCCACCTGCAACTTCATATAATTTATGTTTAATGTCTCTACAAGTTTTCAGGTTGAGAAATCAGTGACAGTAACCTAAGAGCATAGCAAAAGACTACAACCTGAAATAAACCAGGTCACCTGGAACTGTCATAATTATTAAATTAATATTTAAACATTAAATCCTACTCTTATGATATCCGTTTCACAGAGAAATTGTTATAGGGTGTGGACATTGGTGATTTCGAAACACTTGTACATTACCATCAAACCGACAAGAATAGTCAGTGAGGTTAGACACAAAAACGATAGTTTGGACACTCCTCTGTTCTAGTCTCAATTCATGGAAGGGATATGAACTCGTGACCAGCCGTACTTGACCCCATAACGCTTACCACCCCTATGGGTTTGAAGTATAAAAGAGCGGTACGCCACAGCATCAACATCTTCACACGGACAGTGTGTGCCACACCTCAACATGTACAAGCTGGTAAGTAGCCTACCTACTCCTTTATCGATTCTAGTGGCATTTCTTTCAACTCTTAAAAAAATGGCATAATGTTAGAATAAAGCTACAAAGGCCTGCAACTTTTTTCTTATCAACGTTAAACATCTTTATTCTGCGTCTGTTCTAGTGCCACGGCACTGTCATTTCGATATACGCGATCACTGCGTCGATATCCGCTTTTCCTAATCCCAGCGGCACATCCACCAATTATTTTCACTGTGTAACTCTAGTACAATTTGTTTAAAAATCAAAATAAATACAACCTCTTACATAATCTGTATTGTTATTGTTAGATATTGGACGCAATTTAATTATAACACTTTGTAAACGCCAGGACAAAAGAATGCAAATGTTACCAAATAATGAAGTATACTGGAGGACAAATCTTCAGCCCCACCACCAGCACCACAAATTAACTCTCGAGAACGAATATTTTGTGCATTAGAGTAAATAAAAATCTTCGCTTATAATTTAAAATATAGTTTATATTATAAAGGAGAATAATATTATACATACTATATATTTCCACTATTCCATACTTTACAAAAAAATATATACTAAAATAAATACATATTAGAATTTTCTTATGTCCTCCGTTTATATATCATAACCTTATTTTTCTGCGGTCCTGCAATTTTACCGCCCTAGACGACCGCATACTTTGCATACTCTTTAAACTGGATGTGGCTAAAGTTGAACCCCCCCCCCCCCCCCAACCTCACTAAATTGACCACTTTCATTATACTCATTAAGAATTCATTATAAAACTCCTGAAGTTTAAATGGATGCACCATGCTGGGTGTTGGTCATTAGGTTGGAAGTCCACCCACACCAAACTTTTTATTATAGTCTCAATGCTTATTAAAGTTCACTATTTTTTTTACTCGTTTCGACCTTAATCGATCATCTACAGGTCATCTCTTTAAGTTCTCGAAACGAACAGACATGACTGCTGAACTGTATACCTATCTGAAACAGACAACATTCGCGTTGATCTTAATAAATACTGAGACTACAATAAAAAATTCTTGCGTAGAAGGACCACCAACTTCACGATAAAGCACCTCATTATACCAAATTCTCAATTCACATGTCACTTCCTGTCTCGAATGGGCAATTAATTAAACATATTTTTTTGTACGGACAGAAATCGTTCGCTTCGTTCCGGTTCTAAAAAAAGCAACGCAAAATATTGTCTCTTTAATATTCGTACGTTAAGGTCACAACCTCTTGTGTTAAAATGATCACTCTCTTGAGGGTTCCACGAATTTCGAGGCAGGTTACTTCCGCGTGTAGACGATCTGACATCAATAACTACGTTCTACGATACTGTTATGACCCTTGACAATATTAATTGTACGACGAGATAATGAACTCTGTTCTGAAGGTTGCCGCCCCTGAGTGCAGCGACCCAGAGTAACAAATACATAAATCAACGGTAATGAGCCAACCAACAATATTCAATAATCACGTACCAATTTTGTGATATTGTCATTAGAGTGAGGCACGTCTGATATTACTTATAATATAAGATTTGAGGTTCTCACAGCGGTGAGTATGAAGATTTCCGTCTTCTGGGTTGTTGCGCTGTGTAGTCTGGTCGATGTTTACCAACGTTTCAGAGGTCATACTGCCTCCGTCATCAGGGCGATGAGTATGAAGATTTCTGTCATCTGGGTTGTTGCGATGTGTAGTCTGGTCGATGTTTACTAACGTTTCAGAGGTCATACTGCCTCCATCATCAGGGCGATGAGTATGAAGATTTCTGTCTTCTGGGTTGTTGAGCTGTGTAGTCTGGTCGATGTTAACCAACGTTTCAGAGGTCATACTGCCTCCGTCATCAGGGTGATCGTAAACATCGACCAGACTACACAGCGCAAGAACCCAGAATACAGAAATCTTCTTACTTACAATAAATTACAGTCTTCGGTTTATATAAACTTCGTTAACGATAATTTAAAATGTTCATAATTTACCTTCTGTTTGTCTCAGATTATTGAGTATTCTTTATTGTTTAATGCGCCATATTTGAAACACGTACATATGAGAATACTAGGGTAGCTATTTATGCATGCGTCAGGCGTTAACATCTGTTTCGCACAGCTCCTACAAAAAAAACTTGTTTCATTTTCCACAGATTCTCCTGCCTCTCTACTTCGCCGCCGTTTCGGCTGGCTACTTGGGCGCTCCTGCTGTCGCTACATATGCTGCCGCCCCCGCTCTAGCTGTCGCCCCCGCCCCCGTGGCCACGTCTTACGCCAACACATACAAAGTGTCTGTCAAGGCTCCAGTGGTAGCTGCTGCCGCCCCTCTGGCTTACGCCGCCCCCGCTCCTGTGGCTTACGCCGCCCCTCTGGCTTACACCGCCCCTGCGGTCGCCGCACCCATCGCCTACGGTGTTCCTACTTTAGTTCATTAAATGAAAAGTTACTGTATTTATGTCACCGTGTGACGATGTTAATCGAATTACTTAAATAAACAACATAAGTAATTGATACTGCTGTGCTAATGTCTTGTGTGTTTGATGGAAAGCCCTATTCCAATACTCCCTTCTGAATTTGACGTGTGTTACGGAAACACCTAGTTCGAATCCTGACCAGATCTTCTTACAGATATTTTAATAAACTGGGCGTCTCCCAAATCGCTTCAACTTTGCTGTACATCAGGCAAGCCAACCTCGCCGGGCTGTTCGATGTTTCATGCGGCCCGACTCAGTTCTCGAGCTATACACGTTGTGCGGCTCAGAACGCCCCAGTTTTAATAGACTGTTTTCCACACCGATGCAACGACTCCCGCATTTTAAGAGTCCCATATCACACATTCGGTTCGACATGCCTGTTGTACACACGATCCAATCATCTGCTCATTAGGACAGGTGTAATCTTTAAAACTGATTTAGCGTTATTAAATTATTTATCGGCCCAATCCATATGAGTAAAAATTTAGCAGGCCTGTGGGAAATTTTATATTTAAGAGATAAACCGATTTCGAGTTTTTGAAATTCTGCTAGCAAATAAGGTAAGAAATGTAGGTTAGTGTTACTCTATAAAGCCTACAGGGAAATCCTCTTCTCAAACTGCAGGTTCTCTTTTCACTCACTACACGCCTTTTTAGATGTATTTTACCTCATTACTTAAACAAGACTGAAATTCCATTGCTGTTATAAACCCATCTGGCTGGGAACGAAACATTTTCGTGTACACACAGGGAAACAACGCAAGCTTCTCATCACGGAAGACCAAGGCTACGCCAAGGTCAGTCCACGTGGGACTTGTGATGGACAAAGTGGCACCTACTGATTTTTCTCCGAGTCCTTCAGTACCATTCGACCGCTAATATTAACTCGTGTATCACCTGGGGGGCTGGCTAATAAGCCGATATCGAGACACCGTAACAGCACCAAAAATCATTAGACAAAAATGATGTACGACGCAGCTAGGCAGAAAGAGACAGGGAATTAATGGACGGTTGGTATGATGACATGAAAAGTAATTTACTGTGCAGAACTCTTAAAAGAGAATTGACAGTCGCCTTACATGCTTGCACAGGTACAAATTAAATTGTCCTGGTTTCGTAAAATCACCAAAGTCATAAAGATGAACAACGCACGCCACATAGGTTTCAATTAATCGTACCACAGGACACAGGGAGTTTACCAACGGCTGAGAAGAAACGAACAGAAACTGCCAGACCAGGGGCTCTAAAGAGAATATTTGGACCCGAAGGGGATGAAGTCACAAGAGGCTGTACAAAATTGCATAATGAGATGATCCATAATATGTACTCACAAAATTATTAGGATGAACAAATTAAGGAGAGTAACAGTCGAGGCACGTAGCGCGCATTGGGCAGAACTGAAATGTGTTTAAAATTTCGGTTGGAAAAACCTGAAGAGATGGGACCACTCGGAAGACTTGGGGGGGGGGGGGCAAATGGGAGGATATTTAAATGGATTTTATGGAAACAGGGTTGAATGCTGCTGGGCTCAGGAGATAGAACGGTGGCGGTCCCTTACGAACACTGTGATAAAGCTTCAGGTTCCATAAAACGCGGGGAATTTGTGGACTAGCTAAGCTTACTATTACATTTTCAACAGAATCTGTTGCACAGAGTTAGTTTAGTTAGTTACAAATATTTACGTTTCATGAATATTACATTTACAAAGATATTAAGAGTATATTAAATTTGGGGAATTTTTTCTGACACTCGGTTTAGAATATTTTCGTCTTCTCGTCTCCTACCTAAAGATTAAATTAATGTTTTATTTGTGTGAGAAACTTGAGTGTCTCACCCAATGGGAATAACAACAAAGAATAATCTCGCTTGAGAACAAAATGCTGAAAAAAGTATTTTGACATAAAGTTGATAGGAACAACTGCAGAACATTCTTAGGTTGACAAAATCAAAGAAACTGAGATTAACGGACCATGCAGCACGCATGGGAAAGATATAAAACACACATAGTGTTTTAGTTGGAAAGTTTGAGAAACCAAATAGATGGTAGGATAATATTAAAATGTATCTTGAAGAATTAGAATGCGACGAAGTGGCATGCTTGATCTGGTTCAGTATGCTGAGAAAACGTCCTTAAATAACCCAAGGAACAAAAATAAACTACATTTTCATTGTTAAATCTATTTGGAAGCTCTCATTTGGATACACGGGGAAGAATTTGCATGGATAACATTTTACTTTTAAAGGATAAAACTTATTTAAGTACCATTTACAAACACAGTTCTTGGCTATTTAACACACCACGTTAACATTGCAAATGAATTTTAATATCATTAATAATATACTTGTTGTTTATTGTGAAAACAATATGAAACCCATGAGTGGCCTCTGAAAACGTCAAGCAGGATTATGAAAAACCGGAAATGAATTTTCAGTTTTGAAGTGGGATGAATATGACTCAAGGTCAAGCTCAATGCCTGACCACTGACGCAGTGATAACTGACCGATATGGAATATTTCCGCCAGGGGACACTACAATACCAGATTGCACTAGGTTTCTTATCCTGACATCTGTCGCCAGAGTGATGAATTTCTAGAGCAATGGGCCGTTAGTTCTGGCTCTGTAGGTACAGAAACCACGAAGATAGTAGCAATGAATGTTTGGGCAAATGTCACGCCGATCGGTCGGTCTTTCTGTAATTGTGTATTGAACAGATATGGACTAATACGAAATGCAAGCCTGTAAGCGGTAATTTCTTGACATATAAAAGCATTTTCATCAGAGTTCCCGCTCTGTAGTCAAACTGTGTAGATATTACGATTGACAAAATAAATCCACAGACTCATATAGTATTTCTTCAAGATTCATTTTAAAATAATATTACCCTTCGACAAACACTTAACTGTAATAAAAGAAAAAAAAATGATGCGAAATTTCCAAAATTGAATTTTTCGTGCAAGCAAAATATGCAGGCCTGTGGACATAATAAAATAGTTTTTAAAGATAAAAAAGCCGGAATTGACTTCAACCAGTCCTAATATGGCGTCAGAGAAAATATTACATTTTTCTGTGTTACCGGATGCCTAACCCACTTCGTGGTTGAAGTGTTAATAAATGCAGGAAATTGCATCAGATTTTCTCTGTCTTTTTCTTTAACCTGATATAATAACGATGAGAAACTGACGGTGGCAAATATGTCCATATCGGTCATCTAGATCATAACACTGCGTGGACTTATAGGGGGAAACGAACATACTGCCCCCATCTGCAGCCCCGGAGACAGAGGCAGGATGTTCCTTCGAAACGTTGGTGTCTACCTACACACCGCGTTACTGCTCGGAAGACTCAACATCGACAAATAAAGGCAAATTAATCAAAGACAAAATTTGATTTATGAGAGTTTATTTCAGGAATTTCCTGACACAAGACAGTTATTTCTTTACACATCACATGGTACCTCTTTCGGTACGGAAGATGTTGAGGGTAGAGCATTACAACAAGGTCAACACGCCGGAATGACAGATTCGCGTGAAGCCACGCCCGATCTGGGAGTTCTCTGGTATAAATACTGTGCCCTACACTTTATGGACCACATTTCACGCTTAGC
Organism: Zootermopsis nevadensis; assembly: GCF_977971745.1. Classification (NCBI taxonomy): domain Eukaryota; kingdom Metazoa; phylum Arthropoda; class Insecta; order Blattodea; family Termopsidae; genus Zootermopsis; species Zootermopsis nevadensis. The sequence goes on from NW_028259160.1 coordinate 2,107,675, forward strand.
AGCAACACAGACCTCAGAACCACATCAAAATGTTCAAGTTGGTGAGTAGAAACATCCCTAACACTATCCTGGCAGAAACTACGTGTTCGATTTCTATCGACTGAAACATAATGAAACCTTTTATTCTAATCTTACTACACTAATTTTGAATGCACAGAATAAATTCTCAGTCCATCATAAACAAATTCTGGCGTAATAACTATTTAAAGATTAATGGTAACTACATGTACCACCTACTTTAAAATCAATAACTGTATTTTGCCCACAGCTTGTGTGCGAGATTCTGAGAATGAACAGCGACAGTTTTCCTAAATAACATTAATCAATTTATCTTCGTATTGGAGAC